>NW_007246070.1:0-740 GCF_000164805.1 Carlito syrichta
TAAAGTCTTTCACGTCTCTGGTTAGGAGATGCAAGGTATTCATTTTTTTGTGTGGCTATGTGAATGGAATTGTGTTTTTTATTGGGTTTCTGTTTGTTATTATTGGTGTAGAGAAAATGCGATTGTCTTTTGTACATTTATTTTGTATCCTGAGACTTTGCCAAAGGCCTTTATCAATGTAAGGAGGCCTTTGACAGATTCTCGAAACCCACAGGTCATAAGAGAGAAAGATAGACAAATGGGACCTTATTAAACTGACAAGCTTCTGCAAAGCCAAAGAAACCATCAAAAGAGCAGGGAGACAGCCTACAGACTGGGAAAAAGTATTTGCCAACTCTAGGTCTGACAAAGGCTTAACATCCTGGATCTACAAGGAACTGAAACGTACTGAAAAGAAGAAAACAAACAACCCCATTATAAAATGGGCAAAAGATATGAACAGACACTTCACAAAAGAAGACATCCGAGCAGCCAACAAACATATGAAGAAATGCTCAACCTCACTAATCATCAGGGAGATGCAAATCAAAACTACACTGAGATACCACCTAACTCCAGTCAGAATGGCAATTATCAACAACTCAAAAAATAACAGCTGCTGGAGAGGGTGTGGTGAAAAGGGAACACTTCTACACTGTTGGTGGGAGTGTAAACTAGTGCAACCAGTGGAAAGCAGTGTGGCGATTCCTAAAAGCTCTAAAAATTGACCTTCCATATGACCCCACAATCCCCCTACTGGG
>NW_007246070.1:1599-38463 GCF_000164805.1 Carlito syrichta
ATGCCTGAATGAAACATAATTGTACACCTAACCCTTAACTGTACCCCACAAAACCATAATAAAAAATATAGATTAATAAAAAAAAAAAAGAAATGTTGTCTTAAGACACTAAGCTTTGGGGTGGCTTGTTATGCAGTCAATGAGAAAGGTAAATAAATAATTACAGTACAATGTGATAAGTCTCATAATAGCCGTGCTGATATTGTGCAACGGAATCATAGGGAAGAAAGTGCCTGATTTTGCCGGCACAGTGTGAGAGGGTAGGTGGTAAGGTCAGGGAATTGTTTAGAGGAGAGGTGAAGTATGAGCTGCTACTTTAAGTGTGAGTAGATACATGTCAACTATGTACCTGAAATGGAGAGAAAGAGATGAATAAAAGCAGGAGAAAAAGAAAAAATTGGCAACATATTGAGACTGCTTCACTATAGGGCAGGGAACAAATGAAAAGAGAGGCTATGAATGGCTACTCTCTTCCTCTTATTCACATAAAGATACCTTAGTACCAGTGGTCACTGCCTATGCTTAAATTAACTTTACCTAAATTGGATCAAAATGCACAGTGTTTAATAAAAGAGTCTTTATTAGTAGAAACAAGGCATAGCTTGGAATCTAGAAGTATATTAGTAATATTCTTTAATAACTAGTATGTGACCTCTCTCTGTGTGAGATTGAAAGATTGCTGTTGTCAAGCAGCTCGGCATGACAGCATCTGTACTTCATGCTCTGAGCACCCTCTTTGCACCTGCCAGTATGCTCAGACCATGCTCCTTCCCTGGTGTACACACCTGCACACACATTGAGATGAAGGGGACTCACTCCACAGTCCCTTGGCTTACTCAAGCTTCTATACTAGTCCGTCACTACCAGACGTTTTGGGGGTGGGGAAGTGAGGGATGATGTGGAGGAGATGAGAGGAGAAATAAGCTTTTTCCTGGAAAAGGACTTATTGGAATTCTCTTCTGATCCAGAACAAGAAGACAACTTAATTAAGAGATGATGCTTAATGACAAGGGAGGGAAATGTTCCTTATCTTGTGGATTCTTTTGCTGATGGAATCTTCCAGCCACCCTGGTTAAGTAAGTTGACTATGCTAGAAGGATTTACTGCCAGGAATCTTTGAACATTAAGTTGCAGGGCAGGAACCCCATGATGAGTGTCATACCTACCATTTTCGATGCCCCTCAACTATAAAAAAAAAAAGCATCTGTAAAATTCAACTATAAGAAATGCAAGCAACTATTTAAAAAAGTATTCATAGCTCTTTCCCAGTAGATGGGAGGTATATTATATGAGCACACGTCATTGTTACAAGCCCCATTCCCACCCTATGTACGAGCCACACTTATTGCTAAAGCATCGGGTACACTTTCATGTCTTTCACACGTGCACTGTTTTTTTTTTCCATTTAAATTTCTCTTCCTTCCCTTCATCACTTAGCAAACTCATCCTCATCCTCAGAAGCAGACTTTAATGGCACCTTCTCTATAAAACCTTTCCATGGTAGAATTGATTGCATCTCCTAGATGCTGCCTCAGTTAGTTGGCAGTAAAGCATAGAAGTTATAAATATGGATTTTTGGGTCAGATGGACATGGATTCAAATCCTGATTAGCCAGATGACTAGTTCTGCAATTTGGGGCAAGGTAGTTGTATTAGTTTCCCAAAGTTACTGTAATAAAGTGCCACAAAGTAGAATGGTTTGAAACAACACAAATTTATTATCTCACAGAGCCAGTGTCTTAAATCCAAGCCCATGCTTTCTCTGAAGGGTCTGGGAAAGGATCCTTCCTTGCCTCTCCTAGCTTCTGGTGTTTTCCACAATTATTGACTTTCTTTGGCTTGTAGACATACCACATGAACCTCTGCCTTGTCCCCATCTTAACACCATGATGTCTTCTTGCATGTCTCTATATTATCTTCCCTCTGTGCATGTCTGTTGCTGTGTCCAAATTGCCTCCTCTACAAGGACATCAGTCATATTGTATTAGGACCATTCTAATGACCTCGTCTGAACTTAATCACAATTACAAAAATCCTATTTCCAAATAAGGTCATATTGGCAGGTACCAGGGGTTAGAACTTCAAAATATTTTTTGGAAGACATAATGCAACCTATAATAACAGTTAATTTTTCTTTTCTTTTAATTTAAATTTTTTTATTTTAAAATTGTGGGGTACAATTCAGGGTTAGGTATACAAATATTCATTATGCAGGTACCCTGGTTGATGAGGTGTGCCTCCCCTTCTTCAGGCAAATTCCCACTACTGCCAATCCCACCTCCCCACCCTCTCATTCCCACCCCCCGCAGTTTCCTGCTACTATCAATCCTTTTCTTACGATAGTTGTTCAAGGTCCACTTATGAGTTGAGAACATGGGATACTCAGTTCTTTGTTTCTGTGAAAGATCATTCAGTATTATAGACTCTAAGTCCATCCAGGTTGCTTCGAAGTTCATGATTTTGTTCTTCTTTATGGCTGCATAATATTCCATTGTGTATATTATAATATTTTTAAAATTCAGTTCTCTTTTGATAGGCAGCACAGTTGGGTCCATGTTCTTGCTATTGTGAACTATGTTGCGATAAACATACATGTGCCGGTATCTTTTTTATAGAGTGATTTGAGTTGTTCTGGGCATATTCCCAGTAGGAGGATTGTGGGGTTATATAGAAGATTGATTTTTAGAACTTTTAGGAATTGCCACAGTTTTCCACAGAGGTTGTACTAGTTTACACTCCCACTAACAAGTGTAGAAGTGTTCCCTTTTCGTCACATCCTCTCCAGCATCTGTTATTTTTTGAGTTATTGATGATGGCCATTCTGATTGGAGTTAGGTGGTATCTCAGTGTAGTTTTAATTTGCATTTCTTTGATGACTAGTGAGGATGAACTTTTTTTCATGTATCTGTTGGCTGCTCATCTGTCTTCTTTTGAGAAGTATCTATTCATATCTTTTGCCCACTTTGTAATGGGGCTGTTTGTTTTCTTCTTTTCAGCACGTTTGAGTTCCTTGTAGATCCTAGATGTTAGGCCTTTGTCAGCAGTTAATCTTTCTAAGCTTTAGTTTCCTTATCAAAAAGTGGAGGATTATAATAGCAGGTAAGCCAAAGAGTTATTGTGGGGATTCAATTAAATAACATATCTGAAGTATTAGACAGGATGCTTGGCAAATAGCCCTCAATAAAAGATGACCCTATTAAGGAAAACACTCACCTGGTGGGGGCAGTTCAACTTTGTATTCTCAGCTCTGTCCTTCATCTTAAGATTTCTCACTAAACCCATTGCAACTTCAATATGTACAGAAGCTCTTCTAAGGTCTGAGTGATGGGGGCAGTGATAATTAGAAAAGGATCACCAAAGGCTAAGTGACTTTTAAAGAAGAAAGTTGAGGCGTGTAAAAGTTAATCCTTTCACATCTCAAACCTTGTCTGTTCTGAGTAAGTCTGATTTTGTTAATGGAGCTGGCAGGTCACTTTATACTAAAAACAAGTACCATGTAGAAGAGAAACCACCAGCTTGGCTTTATTTCCTTCTTGTATAATTCATGGGAGAGACTTTGGAGACTTCCCGGGAAGCATCTTGATTCCTATCCTGAAGTTTCGCAGGATTTCAGCACCCGACACTCTAAACAATGGTCAGGCACTTCCAGGAATTCCCTTGCATGCTTTGTTCCTGAGCCCAACTCACTGACACTGCCCCGCCCCCAGTAAGAAGTTCTGAGGGTAAAAATCAACCACATGACTTGCCTGGCCTTCCCAGCCCTAAGGATATATCCCAGAGCCCTGACAATTCCTTCACATTTGTGCTCAAATGAAAGCCATCAGCAAAAATTTATTTCATCCAGGGAGCCCTTCTGGCCCAGGCTCTGTTGCTACATGATCATTCCTTGGACTTTGAAATCAGTAATAGTCAAAGCAATAAAAGCTAATTTTATGCTCTAGAACTTGACAGTGAAAAATATTTTAGGTGATGGTCTGTGACTGGTTGATTTAGGAAACCAACAAACCTGATAGCTGAACATAACACAACACTGCAGGAGTGATGTGATGATCATATGTTCTGTTTTGCACCGTGCAAGGCAACTGAAATGCGATTCAGCAGATCAAATGTAACTCTTCTTGGCTTTGCTCTTTTTCTTTTAGAAAATAAATATTTCAAACTATTTACAGTATATTCTTTAATATAGGTCAAATTTTCAAAATACTTGTATTACTAAGGGTTCTCAAGAGAATAAGATGTTTAGAGAGAAAGATTGATTATAAGGAACTGACTCTCATGATTATGTGAACTAACAAGTCCCTACATCTGCAGTTGGCAAGATGAAGACCCAGGAGAGCTGATGTGCTGTCCAGTCTTAGTCCAAAAGCCTGAGGCCCAAGATAGCTAATGGTGTAAGTTCCTATGTTAAAGCCACAGACTCAAGACCCAAAAAAAGTTGCTATTTCTTTTTCTTTTTTTTTTAAGTCGCTATTTCAATTTGAATCTGAAGGTCAAGGAAGGCCAATGTCCCAGCTCAAAGCAGTCACACAGGAGGAGTTGCATTTTCTTTTTTTTTTTGTATTTTTAAAAAACTTTTATTTTAAAGATGTGGGGTATAATTCAGGATTAGGTATACAAATGTTCATTATGCAGGTACCCTTGTTGATGAGGTATGACCCCCCCGCCCCCAGCAGTTTCCCATTACTGCCAATCCCATCCCCCACCTTCCCCTGATGGTTTCTCACTACTGCCAATCCCTTTCTTATAGTATTATGATAATTGATCAAGGTCTGCTTATGAGTGAGAACATGGTATTCAGTTCTTTGTTTTTGTGATAGGTCACTCAGTATTATAGACTCTAAGTCCATCCAAGTTGCTGCGAAGTTCATAATTTTGTCCTTCTTTATGGCTGCGTAATATTCCATTGTGTATGTGTCACACATTTTTTTTATCCAGTCCTTTTCCAGTGGGTAGCACGGTTGGTTCCATGGTTTTGCTATTATGAATAATGCTGTTATAAACATGTGTGTGCAGGTATTTTTTTCATAGAGAGATTTGAGCTCCTCTGGGTATATTCCCAGTAGGAGGATTACAAGGTCATATGGAAGGCCAATTTTTAGATCTTTTAGGACTCGCCAAACTGTTTTCCACAGAGGTTGTACTAGTTTAACATTGTAGTTTTGAAACAAGCTGTAGTTGAGACTTAGTTACTATAGTACTGTCAGTTGTCTAAGGATGAGTAGAAAATTCAAGGGCTCCACCTAACTTTCCATTCAGGGACAGGAGAAGAAACCAGCAGTAAAAGACCAAATCAAGTTGCATTTTATCATGCCTCACAACTTGTGAATTCATCTTATTCACAGGAAGGTCGGTCTTTTGTCCTACTTAGACCTTCAACTGATTGGATGAGACCCACCCACATGAGAGAGGGCAATCTGCTTTACTTATTCTACTGATTCAAGCATTAATCTCATTCAGAAACACCCTTACAGATACATCCAAATGTATCTGGATGCCTTGTGACCCTAGACAAATTGACACATAAAATTATTCATTATAATACTGTAGTCAATTTTTGCACAGTAAAGAATATGGGCTTTTGATTTTGAATGCCTGAGTTTAGATGCATGCTCAGTTGTTTACTAATGACATGACTTTGGGCAGGACACTTAGTATATCAGTGTCTCAGTTTCTTCAACTATAAACTGGTAATAATAATAGTACCTACCTCATAGTTTTTGTGCAAACATTAGTTCAAGAAAAATACCCAGCATAGTACTTGGCCCAGAATAAATACTCAGTATTAACTATTTTATTCCTTCATTCCTCCTTCCTTTCGTTCCTTTCTTCTTTCATTTCTTCCTTCTCTGTACATTTAAAAAATATATACAAGATAGGAAGTATAATGATGAATCAGATATGATTCCTGCTCTTGAGGAGATTTTGGTATAATGTGGGAAGACATACTTGTGAACAAGAACCACAAGTACAAATTCTGAGACAGAAGTACTTATAGTCTACTGAGGGGTATAAAGGGGAGCTATGTAGCAAAACTAGTTAGAGGTTCTACATGACTTGTTATTCTGGAACAGAAGGAATAGAGATCTCCATCTGGCAATTACTCTATGTGTATGGAAGCCAGGCTGGGAGCAACATATAACTTTCCCTCACTGCCTCCTAACTCCTTTTCTTTACAGTCAGGCTTCTAAAATGGGCTATATCTTCCCACCACCATACTTCCCCTCACTCCCAAACCTACTGCAGGCAGGTTCCTATTTCTACTCTTCCACTAAAGCTTCTCTTTTGGAGTTCAACTTCCATAATCTCTTTTAAATTCTTTCCGTACTTTTTTGATTGACTATGTGCCTCTCTCCTTTTTGAGACTGTCTTATTTTGCTTTTGTGGCACTTTTCTTTTCTGATATCCCTCCTCTGTCTTTGACTTCTCTTCCACCCATCTTTTAAGGTTTGCATTGCTTCACATTTCCTTTTTTGGATACCTTTTCTTCTTTGCTTATGCATGCTTCCAGCCTGGTCTCAATTCTGACCTCAACTATCATTTGTGTCCTGTATTTTCAATGTAGTGTTCTCTCTGGGATTGTAGATCCATGTCTCCTAAATGTTTCCGCCTAGACACTCTATAATATCTCATACTCAACATGTGTTCTTAATTTTAGTTTCTGACATCACCTTCCTCAGTCAACCAGGCCAGAAACCTGAGTCTTGGTTTCTCAACCACATCCTCTCAATTCTATGAGCTAAGTGTCTCTCAAATTTGTCAACTCTTTTCTATTCCCCATTGACAGCATTTTCACTCTGACCTTTATCATCTTTCTCTTACCTCACAATAGACTCCTGACTGATCTTAATACCTCTCTCTTGGTCTGGGATATCGACCTCATAATGCCAGTCATCTTAGATTTGTGTCTGACCAAAGCACACCTGTGCTAAAAACCCTTTTGTTGCCCATTAGTTTAGGAAAAAGTCCAAACAACTTACTCCAACTTTTTTTTTTTTTTTAATTAATCAATATTTTTTATTATGGTTTTGTGGGGTACAGTTAAGGGTTAGGTGTACAATTACGTTTCATTCGGGCACCCTGTTGATAAGAGGTGTTTTCCCATCCCCCGACAGATATTTGCTACTGTTAATCCCATCCCCCCCCCATAGTTTCCCAGTTCTGTCAGTCATTTTCTTATACTTACTCCAACTTTTACAGTTTGTTACAATCTGACTGCTACCTGCCTTTCTAGTCTATTTTTTCCCAAGAAACTGAAATATAATAGCCTATTATGGGTTAAATTGTATCCCCCCTCAAATCATAAGTTGAAATCTTAAGCATTAATACTTCAGAATGTGATTGTATTTGGAGATAGGGTATTTATTTATTTATTTTAAAGATGTGGGGTAAAATTCAAGATTAGGTATGTAACTGGTCATCATACAGGTAAAGTTTGGGCCTGCCTTTGTTCCTCACATCACTTGGTTTGAGTTCAGGTACCCTGATGTTACATATCTCCCTACCCCAGCAGTTTCCAGCTACAGTCAATCTCTTTCTTACAGTGTTATGGTAAATGTTCAGAGTCTGTTTATGAGTCTGAACATGTGGTACTCAGTTCTTTGTTTCTGTGATAAAACACTGAGTATTATAGACTCGAAATCCATCCAAGAAGCTGCAAAGTCCATAATTTTGATCTTCTTTATGGCTGCATAATATTCCATCATATATATGTACATTTTTTTTATCCAGTCCAGTTTCAATGGGCAGCATGGTTAGTTCCATGTTTTTGCTATTGTAAATAGTGTTGCAATAAACATGCATGTACGGGTATCTTTTTTGTAGAGTGATTTAAGTTCCTTTGGGTATTCCCAGAAGAGGGATTGCTGGGTCATATGGGAGGTCAATGTCTAGTTCTTTTAGAAATCACCACACTGTTTTTCATAGAGGTTGAACTAGTTTGCATTCCCACCAGCAGTGCAGAAGTATACCCTTTTCTCCACATCCTTACCTACATCTGTTGTTTTTTGTTTTATTAATGATGGCTATTCTAACTGGGGCTAGGTGGTATCTAAATGTGGTCTTGATTTTCATTTCTCTGATGCTGAGCACTTTTTCATGTGTCTGTTGGTGTCTGTGTATCTTCTTTTGAGGAGTGTCTATTCATGTCTTTTGTCCACTTTTTAATGGGCTGTTTGTTTTTTTCCTTTATGCATATTTGAGTTCCTTGTAGATCCTGAATGTTAGGCCTTTGTCAGATATGCAGTTGACAAATACATTTTTCCCATTCTGTGGGATGTCTCCCTCCTCTCTTGATGGTTTCTTTTACTTTGCAGAAGTTTTTCAGTTTGATGAGATCCCCCTTGTTTACATTATCTCTTATGGCATGGGCTTTTGGGGTTTTGATCAGGAATTGATTGCCTATTCCAGGGTCTTTAAAGAGGTAATTAAGTTCAAATGAGGTCATCAGAGTGGTGATAATCTAATATAATTGGTTTCCTTATAAGAAGAGAATATTTGGACACAGACACAGAGGGAAGGAAGACCTTGTGAAGACACAGTAAGAAGACAGCCATCTATAAACCAAGGAAAGAGGCCTCAGAAGAAACCAACCCCAGTGACACCTTGATCTTAGGCTTCTAGTTTCCAGATTTATAGGAAAATAAATTTCTATTGTTTAAACCACACAATATGTGGTATTTTGTTATGGCAGGTCTAGCAAACTAATATACAGTCTATCAAATATATTCCTCAGTTTAGACTTATTTAGAAACATATCATACTTTTGCTTATACAGTTTATTTTACTTAGTGCCTCTTTCTAGTCGATATTTATTTTTAAAAATATTTTATTTATTTCTCGAAGTAGTTCTCAAAAGCCCATCTAAGCCAGAAGTACTTTTCTCCTCTTTTATGCTATTTTTGTACTTTGGCGTTGCTTCTGATAAAGCAACCATGACATTATATATCTATCTTTCCTCTAAAAAGTGTGCCTATCCTAAAAACCATGATCAAAGCAGTGACAAGAGTCAAGTCAGACAAGATGGATACTTGGAGTGATGTAATGGCAATATTGGTGGAAATATGTGAAGGGAGGTAGAATTGATAAGCTGGGTGCTTTATTAAATGTAAGGGGTCAAGGTAAAAATCTATATGAAGGATGAAGTCCAGAGTTCTGACTTGGATGCCTAATGGATTGTGATTCCAATAGTTGTAGAAAGGGAGTTCTAAAGGAGAAGCAGCCTTGGGAATAACTAGTACAGTACTCTCAATAAATACTTGCTGATTGGTTAGGCAAATGTATGTGTATTTGGTTTTGGTTTTTTAATGCTTTTGTTTCCTTTCTTCACATTTAACTAGTTAGGACTTCAGTATGATGTTGAATAGGAGTGGTGAGAGAGGACATATGTGTGTGTGTTTTTAAAAAGTGTTTATATGTAACTATAGAATGTGCTAGCATAATCTGATGCAATTGGTTAGTGAGGTTGCCTTAAAGCTGGGACAGTATCCTAGGCTGGTTGCCTTCCAATGCTCATTCTCCCCTTCTTTCATTGTAATAGAATTTTAGCTGAGTATGTGACCTCCCAGAGCTGTTTCCTAGCTCCCTTATAGGTGTGACCATGTGACTGGACATTGTAATATAAGCCAAAATGTAAGGAAACTTCTAGAAACTTTTTTTACAGGGGTGGCTAGTCCATATCTTTCCTTCAATTATTTTCTGTATCTTTCTCCTTTCTGTGTCCTGGAATGAGGATACTGTCATCTTGGATTATAGGACATGAGGGCAATACTGGAATTATGAACTGAAAGGAGCCAGAGAGTTTTGTTGGAACCGATCATTGTATTAGCCCTAGGATTCTCTGGGTTAACTTTCATTTGAGAGAGAAATCAACGACTTTGTAGAAGCCATGGCAATTTTTTTCCACTTGCAGTCAACATAATCCTAACCGAGACAGCAGACTAGGTAAATGTTAGCCCATTCATTTCCTGCCACTTCCCTTTCTGTGAAACAGCGTTTTCATACTCAAAATCATAGTGAACTCCTTGTCTTGCCCGCAGAAAAATCTTAAAACATTACACAGCCAGCTGATTGTCTCCTGATAGAAATGGTAGGTGGAAAGTCATAGAGGCATGACAGAGACTGGCACTTTCAGTGAATTGCAAGAAGTTTGGCAGGGCTGAAGTACAATATGGGGCAGTTAAAGCTGAAGCTAAGAGGCAGGCAGGAGTCTACTAGGTCTTTTTCCCTAAACTAAGGATCACCACTCTCTCATGTCTCCTTAGAACTATCTTTCTAAATAAAAACAAGAAGAGAAGACTTTCTTCACCATTCACTTACCTGTATAAGCACAGAAGTTAAGTCAACCTCATACCCATTGGTACATCTTTCAGAGGGAAATGGAGGACCAAGACGATTCTAAGGAGGTAACAGCAAAAGAAACAAAAATATTAGTCAACCCTACAAATAATCAAGTAGCTCCAAGATGACCTCCTTGAAAAATGTGTCTATTATCCGGTTATCACAAGATCTAAAATTCTACCATCAGTGACATATTTATCAATTCTCATCGTGGGTGTTACTGAGTTAAGATGAGATGCGGGGAACATTAAGAGAAGTTAAAATCATTTGCTTCCAAATGTGGTGGTTAGTGACATGGGTAAAGATGGTGACAATGGAACCCAACCAGAAATTGAGGGACAGAAATGATACAAAGTAATTGAAATCAGGAAGGAAACGCTTGTGATGGAATATCAAGCTGCCTGCCACAGCAGCAGGTGTGGTTCCTGTGAGAAGTCAGAGAGCTACTGCTATCAGTAGCAAATCCCTTACAACTATTTATGCAGAAAATCTGGTTGGGTAGGGAGAAAGCTCTCCCAACAGGCTGTGAAGAAGAGCGGACAGATTCAGGGGGGAACAGGATGTAACTGATGCTACAGCATGGAGAGCAAAAAGTGTTGGCTGCCTCATATGAGTCATCTTTGTCACCACGGCTCCTGCATTCGTGTTCCCCAGAGCAGGCTCAGCCTCACTTGCCAAAGGAGTGGGAAGGGAGTGGGAAGGGAGTGGGAAGATGGTTGGCTCCACGCCTACTTGGTTGTCTGTTGGGAGAATTTTGCACATGCTGCTAAGTGGCCAGTGGTATCCAGGGTTCCCTTTTACATTCTTAATTACCCTGAAATTCAGCCACATGCTTCCTCTTGCTTGCTTGGACCAGTGCTTGATGGCAGCTGATATTAGAAACCAACTATGCTTCAAGTCCCTTCAAGTTCCATCTTCACCCTCTCAAGGAGGGTCTTTCCAAGCCATGAAAGGAATATGTATCTCTGTGTGCATGTATGTGTGGGGGAAACACGTATGCATGGCTTTATTTATTTCTTGATCAATGTTGCTCAAGCATTAATTCACCATAATCAGAAGTATCTGGATGTTGATGGTAACCACTTCAACACCTCTTGTAACTGCAGAAGTCAAACGTGACTTGTATTCATCTTTTATAATCGGTATATATTGAGTATTACAATTTTTTGAGTTGGAGTCTCACTCTGTTGCCCAGGCTGGAATGCAGTGGCACGCTCACGGCCAACCCAGAGTAGACCTGCTGGGCTCCAGTGATCTTTCTGCCTCAGCCTTCCAAGTAGTCAGAACTACAGGCACACACGACCATGCCTAATTTTTGATTTATTGTAGAGACGAGGACTCGGCAAGTTGCCCGGACTGGTCTTGAACCTGTGGGCTCAGGCAATCCATTCACTTCAGCCTCCCAAAATCCTGTGATTATAGGCTAAGCCACCAAGCATGGCCAAGCATTACAATATTAATACAGTTTATTCTTTTCCTAAATATGTGTGTGTGTGTGTATTATATGTAAATATATGTGTTTATATAATATGTATATATATGTGTGTGTGTGAGTGTGTGTGTGTGTATATATATATATATATATATGTATGTATGTATATGCAAATGTGTATGAGGTCGACTGGAAACCGTCATCTATGACGGTTTCTCTTGATTATTGATGACGACTTTCAAATAAACCCGGTGGACAACTTTTTAAGATTTCTTGAGGAACCAGAAATGCTCCAATCTTAAAGTGAAGAAACACAAGAATAGTAAAAAAAAAAAAAAACAACTGGTTGTGTTTACCTTTTCTGAAAAAGGAGAGGCAATGTTTTCAAAGTTTTTGGATATTAGAGTAGAGTGGAAGGAAGTGAGGTTGAAGATGTTCTGGAAAATTTTGAGGGATAGCCTCACCCTCCCTACTCAAATTCTCCACCTTCCCCTTCTTTTGATTTTGTTTTGGAAGAAAGGTTTTGAAACAAGTATTTCTGTAGTGAAAAATTTGATACACACACATTCATATATGTCCATGTATATACATGCATACATTAATATGCTTATTCAGTACATATAATATGTGATATTGAAACCACCTATATAGAATGAATATTGGGTCGTGAAATAAAAACTGAAGCTATGATTAGAAATTAATGAATATGTTGCTCCCCTGGGGAGTAGGGGAAGCTGCCCCACAAGACCAATCAACAAATGACTGCTTGAGGAGACAAGAAGTCATTTGAAAGACAAAAAGCAGTTTCACTCTCCAGGGACCCCCACCTCCCCCTTACCTTCCTCTTGGACTGCCTCCATTATGGCTCATGGCCAGTGGGTAGTACCTAACAGTCAGGGGAATTGTTTTATAGACAGCATCTATTGTAAAACCTAAGAATGGTATCTGAGATCTTTTTCAGACTCTGTACCCTGAACAAGAACTCCTACCCAGGCCCAGAGCACCAGGAAGTCCTCTACCCATCACAGGACCCCAGGAAGACAATCTCAATATCCCCCAATGACAGCATCAATCAACCAACAGCCCCGATCCCTCTTCCCACCAAATTCCCTGTAAAATTCTTATCCTCTGAATCTTGGGAGTTCTCCAGCCCTCCTCACTTAGCTACTTTGTGATACTAAACTTTCTCTATTGTAACGACTGAGTCTGTTTTGGCTTTTCTGGGGAGCAGCCATAAAAACTTGTGTTCAGCTGTAACCAAATGTTTTGCTGGAAACCCTGGGAGATGGAAAAATAGTTTTCTATTCACCCTCAAAGTTCTCAAACTCTGAAGGTGACAAAAAATGTGAGGGAGGACTCCCAAAAACCCAGAAGTATTGATAAAATGTTGTATATTTATTCTTATGTTTAATCTTTAGTCACCCTCAAAGTACTCTCCATTTGATATAATACACCTATCAATTTGCTTTTTCCACTGCTCAAAACAGTTTTTGAACTTGTCAATTTGATGCCTTTTTGGTGCTTCTGCCATTTTTTGTTTCATCTCTTCAACATTGGCAAACCATTCACCTTTGATGACTTTTTTCGTCTGGGGAAACAACAATAAAAAAAGTTGCTGGAGTGAAATCAGATAAACAGGGAGGATGGGGTGGGGGGGGGTCCTGCTATTTTTGGTCAAAAACTGCTGAACACTCATTGTGGTGTGGGCAGTTATGCTCGTAAATCACCCATTGTGAAATGGACAAATGCTCTGAAAGAATCTCCAAAAAAAATTCACTGAAGTCTAACGCAACCTGTCACAACAATGCTAACTGGTACACTGATGCCAGTGGAGGTCCTAGAACACTTACTTAGCAGAGGAAGCCTGTACTACAAGGGACCCAACCTCCAAAAGATAATTCTGGTTTTTTATTGGGGGGGGTCCCCAATCATACAGCAGAAAGCAATAGATGTTAGAAGCAAAATGACTACTATGATCATTATGTAGGGAAAAAGTTCAGAGATGGAGGGAATCACTCCCACTGCAGTCAGGAAAGGTTGCAAGGAGAAGCTGGAACATAAACCTTGTCTTGAAGTAGAAGAGGGTGTTCTTATATGCGTTTGTTACTGAAAACTGCAACTGCAGAAAATAATAGGAATGGACAAATGAATAATAATGCAAGTTACAGAGCTCCCAGAAATCTAACAATACTCATACGGCCATTGTCCTTATAAGGAAAGAATGACTGACCTGCTAAAAAAGTAGGTGTCCACTCCCTTGAAGTGCAGCTTTCTTCTCTAACTTCATAAAGAGGTCTTGTTCTGACTTCACAAGAAGGTCTCATTTCCACTTCACAGGGAAAGCTCATCACAACCTTTCCTCTTTTCAGCTGTAGGACCAAAGAGCCAATAAGAGTAGAAGGATGAATAGCAGCAGTTACTGCTCATTCAAGATGATTGATTGAGTCATTCTTTTATGAGTTTAACTCAATTAACAAAACCTGCATTAATCATATAGCAATTGTCAGGTTTTATGCTAGGTACTGCCCCCAAAATGTTTAGTAAAGGTGCAGTCATATACAGTTGACAACACATACATTGAAATCGTTATATTGTAGGATGCTCTTGAAAATCCTGAGGGGGAAGTATTCAAAGAAAACTGGAAACTGGGCATAACTTTATAAAGAAGGAGAAACTTCAGCTGAGTTTATTTTCTTGATGAGTTTTAAAGGAAAGGGAGGGATTAACTTGATGAAGGAGGAATGGTGTCGGGGTGGTAAACTTACATTAACAAATATGATGTAGCTCTATGAACTGTTGTTGCTTATAGGGGAAATCTCTAGGGGATATCACTTTAAACTTGTTTCCTGGACAGATTAATTTAATGTCATCAAGTCTGATGGTTTAGCTCACTACACCAAGTAGCACTGAGATAAAAGTTATATAAGGATTATTAATTTAAACAATGTAATGAGATCTAGAATCATTTAAAAAAATAAATCCACTATTGTTAGTGTTTAAGCCTTTAGCTGGTAAAGCATAGCTACCATTTGCAATAAATTTGGGTATAAAATTGAGGTAGATGTTAAGAATTATTATTGAAAAACATTTTTAAATTTCAGATATAATATGAACAGACACTTCATAAAGGAAGATATCCGAGCAGCCAACAGACACATGAAGAAATATTCAACTTCACTAATCATCAGGGAGATGCAAATCAAAACCAACTGAGATACCACCTAACTCCAATCAGAATGGCAATTATCAATAACTCAAGAAATAACAGCTGCTGGAGAGGGTGTGGCAAAAAGGGAACACTTCTACACTGTTGGTGGGAGTGTAAACTAGTGCAACCTTTGTGGAAAGCAGTGTGGCGATTCCTAAAAGCTCTAAATATCAACCTGCATATGACCCCGCAATCCCCCTACTGGGAATATATCCTGAAGAACTCAAGTCACTCTATAAAAAAGATACCTGCACACGTATGTTTATCGCAGAAATGTTCACAATAGCAAGGACCTGGAAGCAACCATGCTGTCCATCAAAAGAGGACTGGATTTTAAAAATGTGGTACATATACACGATGGAATACTATGCAGCCATAAAAAAGAACAAAATCATGAATTTTGCAGCAACCTGGATGGAACTAGAGTCTATAATACTGAGTGACCTCTCACAGAAACAAAGATCTGAGTATCACATGTTCTCACTCATATAATGGACCTTTAACATCCAATGTAATACTATAAGAAAATGACGGTACTGGGAAACTATGGGGGGGGGAATGGGATTAACAGTAGCAAATATCTGTCTGGGGAAGGGGAAACACCTCTTATCAACAGGGTGCCTGAATGAAACGTAATTGTATACCTAACCCTTAACTGTACCCCACAACATCATAATAAAAAATATTGATAAAAAAAATTTCAGATATACTAATAAAGACCAAGACGTGGTATGTGTGTATAAGAGACGTGTGTGTTTTTTTTTTAGGGAAGATGGTTCACAAAAGCATGTTAAATTATTCTTAGATGAGTATATCAAAGAAAAAAGTCAAAATTATCTTACAGTCTATTTGTAAAATGATGACAATGATAACTTTATCAAAACTTGTAAAATGTAGTGAAAGTTCTAATTAGAAATAAATTCATGGCCAGGTATGGTGGCTCAGGTCTATAATCCCAGCACTTTGGGAGGCTGAGGTGGGAGGAATACCTTAGCCCACAGGTTCAAGACCAGCCTAGGCAACTTGGTGAGACCTCATCTCTACAATAAATCAAAAAATTAGCCAGATGTGGTGGCACACACCTGTAATTCCAGCTACTTGGAAGGCTGAAGTGGAAGGATTGCCTGAGCCCAGCAGGTTGAGGCTGCGGTGGCTGTGAGCATGCCACTGCACTCCAACCTGGGCAACAGAGTGATACTCCAATTCAAAAAAAAAAAAAAGGGAAGAAAGAAATTTATAGACAAATTATTTAGTTACAAAAAAAAGAATAATTTATGTCACATAGTTAGAAAAATGAATTCAACTCAAGAAAGGCAGAAGGAATAAAATAGTAAAGATAATAGTAATGATAACAACAGAAATAAATAAAATTGAAAAGAAAAAAATCAGCAGGAGTAATAAGTAAATCCTCTAACATAGATAAAATTACTAAAAAATTTAATCAGTAAATTAAAAAAACACATGATATTTAAAATAAGTGAATAAAACAGGATATAATGCTATATATGTATGCTATTAAAACAATCTTAATGAGAATGCATATGAAACTTCCAGCTACTTTGAAAAACACAATAAAATGATGAATCTCCAGAAAATTTGCAAATTACCAAAGTTGATTCAAGAAGAAATGGAAGTTTTGAACAGATGAAATAATATGACAAAAAGTTTTAAAGATTTATTATGAAATTATTTTAACAGAAAAAAATTTTAGGGATAGATAGTTTCACTGACTAGTTCTTTAAAATGTTAAAAGTAATGTAAAATGTGAAAATTTCAAGAACAGAAAAATTCCTCTTAATTCATTTAGTAAGCTGATATAACACTGATAAGAAAACCTTACCTGTAATGAATACAGCAATACTATGGAGTAACCTCATTTATGAATGTAGGTACAAAAAATTTTAAACAAAATACTAATAAATAAAGTTAATCAGCATGGTGAAACAAAAACAAACTCATTTTGACATAGAAAAGTGTATTCTTGAATAAAAGAATTCACCTATAATAAGATAGTGAGTCTCTCAATAAGTCAAAATAAAAAAGGCCACATGATCATGTCAATA
Source organism: Carlito syrichta (assembly GCF_000164805.1). Classification (NCBI taxonomy): domain Eukaryota; kingdom Metazoa; phylum Chordata; class Mammalia; order Primates; family Tarsiidae; genus Carlito; species Carlito syrichta. The sequence goes on from NW_007246070.1 coordinate 18,637, forward strand.
GTATGTGAGAAAATTTAATATCTAGAATTGAAAAAGAAAATTATACTGAAGTAGGATAAACAATATTCTTTCTTAACATGAAAAAAATCTATATCTTAAACCGATTGCAAATATCAAGCTTACTAAAATTGGTGGGAGGTGGGAGAGGAGATGCTTACATATGAAGCAGAACCAAGAAGTCAAATTATTTAAAAGTAGGAAACTAAATACTGATAATTTTCCAAATACTTTATTGTCTGCTAGAAACCCCTAGACAATGAACTGAAACAAACAAACAAACAAAAAACTAGAATAAATGAGTGTTAAATCAAGTGGTGAATTACACAGTACATATATTATATTCAATTGCATTTCTACTATAAATATTTAGAAAATAAAATGAATAAAATAAACTAAAATGGATAAATTATAATGGATTAAAACATAACAATAAATGCAGAAAAACAAATCAATAAAAAATTAAAAATTAAATCCAAATTGGCAAAGCACATAAATAGACTATCCTCCAAAAAAGAAATCAAATGCTTATTTCAATTCATTAGATAGACAATAAAATCTAAATAATGAAATACTATTTTCCAATTACCTAATTAGCGAAAGTTTGAAAATACTTTATTTTGAAAAGGATGTTGAAAAATTACTCTTATTACTTGGAAGTGACAATACAGAAATTCATATGGAAATAAAAAGGAGCATGAATAACCAAAACAATCCTCAGCAAAAGGAACAAAGTGGGAGGTATCACACTTCCAGACTTTAAACTGTACTATTAGGCTACAATAATCAAAACAGCCTAGTACTGGTACAAGAACAGGCATACAGACCAGTAGAACAGGACAGAGATTCCAGAAGCAAAAACTCAGTCTCTCAACCAACTCATCTTCAACAAAGCCATCAATAACACCACTGGGAAGAGAAAACCTTACTTAGTAAATGGGGCTGGTAAAATTGGCTGACCGCATGGAGAAGAATGAAACAGGACCACCTATCACCACATACAAAAATCAACCCTAAATGGAGCAAAGACCTAAATGTAAAATCTCAAACTATAAGAATTCTAGAAGAAAACACCAGAAATACTCATATGCACATTGGAGTAGGCAATCAATTCTGGATCAAATTCCCAAAAGCGAATGCCATAAGAGATAAGATAGAAAAGTGGGACCTCATCAAACTGAAAAGCTTTTGCACAGCAAAAACAAAAACCAAAACAAAAAAAAAAAAACCATCAAAAGAGCAGGGAGACAATTCACAGAATGGGAAAAAATATTTGCTAATTGTGTATCTGACAAAGGCCTAACATCCAGGACCTACAAAGAACTCAAATGATCCGAAAGGAAAAAAAAGAAACAACCTTATTAAAAAATGGGCAGAGCACATGAATAAACATTTCTCCACCAACAGATACATGCAAAAATGCTCAGCCTCACTAATCATCAGAGAAATGCAAATCAAAACCACATTGCAATACCGCCTAACTCCAGTAAGGATGGCCATTGTTAATAAATCAAAAAACAACAGATGCTGGCGCAGGTGCAGAGAAAATGGGACACTTCTACACTGTTGGTGGGAGTGCAAAGTAGTCCAGCCTCTATGGAAAATAGTGTGGCAGTTTCTAAAGGAACTAGAAATTGACCCTCCATACGATCCAGCAATCCCACTTCTAGGAATATAACTGGAGGAACATAAATCATTCTACAAAAAAAGACACCTGCACATGCATGTTTATTGCCACACTACTCACAATAGCAAAAACATGGAACCAACTGTGCTGCCCATCGATAGCAGACTGGATAAAGCAAATGTACATATACATGATGGAATATTACATAGCCATAAAATGACAAAATCACGGACTTTCAGCAAGTTGGATAGAATTGGAGACAATCACACTTGGTAATCCATCACAGAAACAACGATCCAAATACTTTATGTTTTCACTAATCAGTGGAACCTGAACATCAACCACAATATCACAAAGGAGGAGTTGGCAGTTCATAACAACACAAAGGGTACCTGATCCTAAACCAGAGAAAGTGAGGACCATTTGGTGCCCCAAACTCCACTTGCATGAAGATTACTTATGTACCTAATCCTGAATTGCACCCCACATCTCTAAAATAAAATAAAGTAAAAGAAAACAATCACTCTTGTGAATCATTTGCTACAATGGAAAAGGGTACTGATTTTCCAGGAAGTGATTTGTCAATAGTTGTCCGTAACAATAGAGAAGTTCCTTCTGTTGGGCCTGGTAATTCCACTTCTTGTAAGATTATATCCTCAGAAAATTATGAGAAATGCCTAAAAATATTTTGTATTCATCATTAGTTTAGTTATAATAGCAAAATATTAGAAACAATCAAAATGTCCAATAATAAGATGGGATGGAAAAAGTATAATATATCCATATAAGACCAGAATAAATCATGTTTGCATAGAGTAATGAAATGGGAGAATGCTCATGATATAATCTATTTATCGTGAGACAGAAAGACAGAGAAAACCCGGGAGGAAACACATCAAATATTAATAATTTTAAATCTGTTTGTTATGAGATTGCAAATTACCTTAAAATTATTTTTAGGCTTTTCCTCATTTTCTAAAATTTCAAGAACCTTGTCAGACAAAAAACATTAATAAAGAGAACAATATTCCTGATTGTGTTTTATTTTTGCCAGGACCAAATGTGACTCTTTGTCACAGCATCCATGTCAGAGCTAACATATTTGTGTGGCCTTTTCCATACATTCTGATTTTCAATTCTTATTTTATAATTTTAAATTTATTCTCCTCTTGGCCCTTATCAGGATCCATTTCAATATTTTGTGAAATGATGCAGAGATGAAACAAAGAGGCAAATAGGAAATGTCACAAAAGTTTTCCACACTCAATTCTCTTTGATTTGAGTCCAGACCATGTCCAGAACCTGAACTTGGCACCTTCTCCTGTGAGGTTGGACTTGTTCTGATGTGTCTGATTAAGCATCCCAACAAAGAGGGCTCAGGGGCCAGTGACTGACTAAGCTCCTGGGAGCTAGAGCCATTCTCATTCATGTGCAAGTGCCTGGTAACACGAATTGACATTTGAGAGCTGGAGAAGGTGTGGCAAATTCTACCACATCTTCATTCTCTACTTCCCAGGATCAGAACTGGGGTTGGAAACTAGAATATGCTTCATGTTTAATGGACTAAACAAGAGGGGCTTTTTTAGACAATTGCATTTCTTTACAACAATAATAAACAAACAGAAACCTAATAAAAAGCACAATTCCATTCACAATAGCCACAAAAAAAGGAAATATTTTGGCATCTTCCTAACCAGAGATGTGAAAGACCTTTACAATGAAAACTACAAAACACTGCTCAAAGAAATCAAAGATGACACAAACAAGTGGAAGAATATCCCATGCTCATGGATTGGAAGAATCAACATTGTGAAGATGTCCATCCTACCTAAGGCAATCTACAGATTTAATGCAATACCCATCAAATTATCAGCAACATTTCTCAGACCTAGAAAAAACAATACAGGAATTCATATGGAAACACAAACAACCAAGAATAGCCAGAAAAATCCTCAGCAAACAAAACAAAGCAGGCAGTATCACATTACCAGACTTCAAACTTTACTATAAAGCTACAATAATCAAAACAGCTTGGTATTGGTACAAAAACAGGCATATAGAATGGAATAGAATTGAGATTCCAGAAGCAAAACCTCAATTTCTCAACCAACTCATCTACGACAAAGCCTCCAACACTTACCACTGGGGAGAGGAGAACCTGTTCAGTAAATGGTGCTGGGAAAACTGATCACAAGCAGAAGACTCAAACAAGACCCCTATCTGTCCCCATACACAAAAATTAACTCTAAATGGATCAGAGGCGCAAATGTAAAACCTCAAACCATAAGAACCTCAGAAAATATAGGACACACCCTTATGGAAATTGGAACTGGCATCCAATTCCTGAACAAAACCCGAAACCCACACACCATAAGAGATAAGATAGACAAGTGGGACCTCATTAAACTGATAAGCTTCTGCAAAGGCAAAGAAACTATCAAGAGAGCAGGGAGACAGCCCACAGACTGGGAAATAGTATTTGCCAACCCCAGGTCCGACAAAGACTTAACATCTTGGATCTACAAGGAACTCAAACGTGCTGAAAAGAAGAAAATAAACAACCCCATTATAAAGTGGGCAAAAGATATGAACAGACACTTCTCAAAGGAAGACATTCGAGCAGCCAACAGACACATGAAGAAATGTTCACCCTCACTAATCATCAAGGAGATGCAAATCAAAACCACACTGAGATACCACCTAACTCCAGTCAGAATGGCAATTATCAATAACTCAAAAAATAAAAATTGCTGGAGAGGGTGTGGTGAAAAGGGAACACTTCTACACTGTTAATGGGAGTGCAAACTAGTGCAACCTCTGTGGAAAACAGTGTGGCGATTCCTAAAAGCTCTAAATATCGACCTCCCATATGACCCCACAATCCCCCTACTGGGAAAATACCCTGAAGAACTCACATCACTCTATAAAAAAGATACCTGCACACATATGTTTATCGCAGCATTGTTCACAATAGCAAGAACCTTGAATCAACCATACTGTCCATCAAAAGAAGATTGGATTAAAAAAATGTGGTACTTATACACGATGGAATACTATGCAGCCATAAAAAAGAACAAAATCATGAACTTCGCAGCAACCTGGATGGAACTAGAGTCAATAATACTGAGTGACCTCTCACAGAAACAAAGATCTGAGTATCACATGTTTTCACTCATATAGCGGACCCATGTAATACTATAAGGACTGACAGTGGCGGGAAATTATGGAAAGGGGGAGGGAGAGGAAGGGAGGTGGGATTAACGGTAGTCAATGTCTGTCTGGGGACAGGGAGACATCCCTTATCAACAAGGGTGCCTGAACGAAACATATTTGTATACCTAACCCTTGGCTGTGCCCCACAGTGTCAAAATAAAAAATATTGATTAAATAAATAAAAAAAAAATTTTTTTTAGAAAGGAGGGGCTTTTTTTATTCCCTGAAACTCTTTTAGCTATATAGAACCAACTTGAGACAGGTCATTTCTCCATAAAGTTTTTAAAAATCTTTTTAATGTTTAAGAGAGTAAAACTAAATTTTAGTAATAAAAATTTTGAGAAGGGATTCACAAAACAACCATAAATGTCCCCTTTCCTCATGAAATTAAAAAAAAATCCATTTATGAAATACTTGACATAATGTGACTGATAAATCTGAAGAAGTGTGAGTCATGGCAGAACAATCCTCTCAATTCAGAACAAAAAATGTCATGGAATTATTGTGCTTTTAATCCAAAGAGTTGGGTGTTTGGAATTCCAAGGCGCCTTTGTGGTGCCATGCCAACCAGGGGAGCCACTTCTGAAAATGTATCATTGAATCGCGGGTTCCAGCTCTTTCGGTTGGTAAACGACAGTAAATTTTTATAAAACCCTTCTTGATTAGAGAAAGGATTAAGGTGTGTCCAGGAACATTTTAAACATTTAATGTAAAAACTACATTTCACACTGGGGATTAATTAGAAGCTATGCTATGGAAAAAAATTCTTACCTAAATAGGGAGAGATGTGATGCTAAATCATATACACATGAAGGTTGTTTGTTTGGAAAATAGAATTTTACAGTGTAGCAATTTTTGGAATCATGACCTATTGTCTGTAAGTGTGATTGTGTGAAAATGTGTGTCTATGTACATGTGAGATTCATTTGTTATTGAAGCAAGCATGCACCAAACAATAATAGCTCTTATTAACAGGTAGGATCACATTTTATCAGCGTTGACTGGTTAGAGAGAGAGAGAGAGTGTGTGTGTGTGTGTGTGTGTATGTATATATATATACATATATATATATTTATACACACAGATATGCTCCTGAGCTTATTTATGCTATACTTATATATAGTATAAATGAGAAGCTCAAAAACAATGTTAAGGCCACATGTGTAACTATTTGGTTTAATGCTAATAGTTTTTGCACTTATTTTGCTTTCTGCATTGACTTAGTCTTCTGATTTTTTCCCCATCATACCTAGAAAAAGGAGATGTTTTTATTGTATGGTCCTATGTTTTCCAGTCTCTTTCTCAAAAAAAAGATGATTTTGAATAGTGTGAGCAAAAAATAATAAAACTATATGAGTTCATGATGATTTAGTCTAAAATTCTCTCTCCTTTTAGATAAGGAGGCTGAATCCCAAAGGAAATAAAAGTATTGTACTTTTGTTTTAGCACCATTTTGACAGAAAGATATCCTAAAGCTGTTAGGAATCTTGAGATAACATTTTCCATTCTTTTTATGTTCAGTTGAAAATATTATGTTATTTCTTTTCATGCTTGCTCCCGAAACAAACAAACCCCAAATTACATTAAGAAATTTACTTTTATCTTAAGTATAAAATAGGTGTTCCTGACTGATGGACAGTTCTCTTCCAAGTGGTGATCCAAGGACCCAGATTTGTTCCATCATCAATACTTGACTTCCAAAACTGTCATTATTCATCTTCACCAAGTTAATGGGAGAGGAAAGAATATGAAGAATGGTATGTGAGACATTTTTTAGGTTATAGCTTTGAGGTAAAGCCCATCACTTATGTTCAGATTCCACTGGCTAGAGTTCAGTCATATAGCCACGCCCAACTAAAAAGAAAGATGGGGAGTATAATCTAGCTATGTGACAGAAAAAGGACAGCTAGCCATTCTCTACCATGCACATGTTCAAGAATCAGAATGTGTAGAAAGTACTTTATGCCCGTTTTCTTTTATGTTGTCTCAACAAAAAAACAAATTCACTTGCTTCGAGTACTCTCAAAGGTCCTTTGCTTTATGAGCAAATATACTGGAGCACGACGGGTATAAGTTTCATCTAATTAGAAAAATGTAAATCAGAGCACACCTCTGTACAACACAAAAGTATCTCCATACATAAAAATTTTTCTTCCTTCTATTTGAATTAAAAAGTCAAGATTATGGTCTAATGATAGATGCTTTAATGATCAGAATGATGGGCATCTGGATACTCCTGTTTGGAGACTAAGACTACCCAGTCGAAGAGAACAGGAGAATGTAGTGAGTAAACAGAGGAGCATCGTTTATTTCAGAAAAACTGCATGAGCACTAAAAACTTGAAATGTTGCTCTAGCTGTTGTGCTAGCTAAAATCTAGTCATGTTGACAACACTCGTCATCGTAGTATAACAATGACAGCAGTTCCAGGGTTAAAAATGGAAAGCCTGAGCAAAGTTGTCTTTCTCTGTTCCAAAGCCTGTAATATTTCCTTCTATTATTTTGCTCTAGTCGGGAAAACTGATTTATAAGTTATAGTCTCTGAGTCTCAATTAATTTCACTTAGGTCATTTTCACAGTTGTACAATAAATGTTTGAATTAAGACATTTCTTTTCTTTTGAAATTGAATTACATGTTAACTGATTATTGTCTGTTGGTGGTGGTCTATGCAATTACAGATAAGAGCATTGATCTGGCAAGAAAACAAATTGGCTCTTAAAAGAGGGCAGTTTGGATTTGACAGCTACAGATGATTAGGTGTCTCTCTAATGGATACTATGTATTACCATCAGAGGTGTGAAAGATCTGCTAACCCTTCCTTTCAGCTGCCTACTTCTAGGAAAAAGGGTTGCTTAGATCTGCCAGTCCGTCCCTTTCAGTGTATAATAACTGATTTCCAATCATAGGAAATAGTGTCCACAATCATGTGGATGGCTGGTGAGTTACTAATACCTAGATCATACCCTGAGATGGGCGGAACATACTAGGAGAAACCCTCTTGGTTCAATCAGGTAACGTTAGAAGTAAGGCTGGTTTCCAAAAGAAACTGTCAAGAGTGCAAGGAGACAGCCCACAGAATGGGAAAACATATTTGCCAACTGTACATCTGACAAAGGCCTAACATCTAGGATTTATAAGGAACTCAAACGCACCGAAAGGAAAAAAACAAACAGCCCCATTAAAAAGTGGGCAAAAGACATGAATAGATACTTCTCAAAAGAAGATATATGGGCAACCAACAGACACATGAAAAAGTGCTCAGCCTCACTCATCATCAGAGAAATGCAAATCAAAACCACATTGAAATGTCACCTAACCCCAGTAAGAATGGCTATCATTAATAAAACAAACAACAACAGATAATGGCGAGGATGCAGAGAAAAAGGAACACTTCACACTGCTGGTGGGAATGCAAACTAGTGCAACCTCTTTGGAAAACAGTGTGGTGATTTCTGAAAAAACTAGAAATTGACCTTCCATATGACCCGCAATTCCCCTATTGGGAATATACCCCAAAGAACTCAAATCATTCTACAAAAAAGATACCTGCACATGTATGTTTGTTGCAGCTCTATTCACAATAGCAAAAACATGGAACCAACCATGCTGCCCATAGAAGCTGAACTGTATTAAAAAAAAAAAGTGGTACATATACACAGTGGAATATTATGCAGCCATAAAGAAGGATAGACAAATGGACTTTGCAGCAACTTGGATGAATTTAGAGTTGATCATACTCAGTGATCTATCACAAAAACAAAGAACAGTACCATATGTTCTCACTCATAAGAGAACCTTAAAAAATTATCGTAATACGAGAAAGGGATCGGCATTTGAGGGAAACTGCTAGGGGGGGAGGCGCACACCTCATCAACATGGGTACCTGCATAATCAACGTTTGTATACCTAACCCTGAATTGTACGCCACACCTTTAAAATAAAATAAATAATAAGGCTGGTTTCAAGTACAAATGCCGAATGGACAATAGACAAAAACAATCTCACCCAGGCACGTCAGAGGACTTCCCTGGGATGCTAGACCATCGAGAGTATTACCCAGAGACTTCACTCTTTAGGGAGAAACCTCTGGTCAATATGGCTAGAGGATGTCTAATCCCCGATGCATGTATGGTTAGGTGGTTTGCCCAGAAGTTGGTTTTCTAACTTTTAAGGACTTGATCTGCGTTCAAGCACTTTGGGAAGAATGACTCAGGTCTGGTCATGTCCTGTGACCTCAATATAGAAATAAGGTCACTTGCTTCCTTGTCATGAGCATCAACAGCTTAACCTCTGCACTCCTTCTGTATTCTAGTCAAAGTAGGAGGTCTTTGATGAATAGCTCAGTATCACCAATCAGATATTGCAACTGCCCCTAGTAGAAGACACATTGGGGTAGGTTCTTTTTATTTTTAAGAGTCATCTACATGAATCCTTTAGTGTGAGATGATCTCATTGTGAAAATCTTCTCTCTGTTCCCAGGGGAGTGATAAGCAATATTCTCTACGAGAGCTTCAGGTCAAAGTCCAGATTTCCACATTTATTCTAGCTCTGGATGCATCTAAAGGAGGTTATTATATTTTAGGAGTCAAGCTTTCAGATCTTGTCCCATTGAGAAGATAATAAAGAAGCACTTGCAGTTGGGTTTTATTCATCATTTCTATAATCACCAAAATTACAGATGAAATAGGTCATTATGTCATCCAGGCTCTCTTGCTAGCCAGTGTGTGTGTGTGTTTTCACTTTTATAACATCCCATAAAAGCATCCTATACAGATTTAGATTATAATAATCTCTTGGCCATTTGTGGTAAGTGCAAACTATTTCAGATGAACTGGTTTTTGATTGGCTCCCATCCTGAAGACTCTTGGTATCACTCAGTCTAAGCAGTCATGATTTTTCTTCCTTCATCTTCCACATCTCTGTGGTGCCAGCATAATCAGCTCTGCTTGGGTGGTGGTATGGGTGCCTTGTCATTCTGGGCTCTGACAGAAGCAAAGGTGGTTCCCTGGTCACGTTGGAGCAATGTTTGTCAAGCAGGGGTATGTAGAAACTTAAAGAGGGTAGTGCAGTTGATGACAGCATATTCTTGGAAAGTCAAACATCCTCTGTGAGAAGTTTTCAATGTTAGATTTTCATATTTATGATTTTTAAAAACACACATGACCATATTTTGGAGCATCTGGAAGACTTTCTTATAAAAGTACTGCCATGTGATTCCAGTGCCCCGATTGCACTTGCTTTGGGGTCAACTGATGTCACTTTAATTGTCTCACTAATGCAGAAATGGCTGAAGTAGAGTGCACCCCAGTGAAAATGAGAAAACATCAAAGTATGCTGAAAACATGGTGGATTCTCAGAATTGTCATAAAAAGATGCACTGAGGGGAGAGAGTCATTGCACAGAATGGGATAACAAAGCTGATCCAACACAGAAGCAAGTGCCTAACAGCCCTGCGAACCATACTCACACTTGGAGAAGCAGTTGATTTTTATCCAAGTGTTATAGGCCATATCAATTTAATGATGATAGTTCCAATATTAACTTTGTTAGTTTTTAAGTTGCAAACTAATTTTAAGAATATTGCATGGGGGCTATATGCATAAGTAGTTCATGTCTACATTTAAGAAACATTAAAATACAAGGAATTGAGGCCCACATGGAGCTTAGAGAATTGCTTTTCTCTAAAAAAAAATCTATACATTATTCAAGTTGAAGAAATACTGTTTTATAGGTTTTTGTGCATCTTTATAGGGCAACTATATTCAACCCGTTTACCTCTCCAAGGGTGGCTGTCCATAGAAAGTCCCATTTCCTAATTTCAGTAACTTGTGGGATCAAAAGATTGAAGTAGATTTGACTATATTTCAGAAGAAGAAAACTTGATTTTCTTTCATTTTCACTTTTCCTTAGAGGATGTTTTGGCCTTATCATTGAAGCAACACTTCCTATGGACCTCTCGGAGCAAACAGTCCACAGATATTGTGAATTCACAAAACTACGCCAGTTACACAACTCTTCCCACATACTTCCTGCTGTCCTTTAATAAGAGGAAAGGACTCTATATCTCCTATCATGGCTTTTGATCATGGCCTGTTTCACTGAAAGTGTTCAATAAGGCCAGGCATTTTAGCTCACACCTGTAATCCCAGTACTTTGGGAGGCTGAGACAGCAGGGTCACCTGAATCCAGTAAGCCAGTAAGTCGTGATCATGCACTGCACTCCAGCCTGGGTGACAGAGTGAGACTCTGACTTAAAAAAAAAGATAAGAAAGCAAGAAGATAAAAGATGGAAAAAGAAAGAAAGAAAGGAGAAAAAGAGAAGAGGGTGTTCTATAAGCTGAGTGAAAGAATGAACCCAGACCAACAAGAAACCATTAGCCTTAAGATGGGTATGTATTAGCAATTAGTTGGTTTATTAAAGAACCATCCAGTATGATGGAAGACATCCTTCAGAGCAGTCTCTAGAAAGCTCCCTGATACATAGTCTATGATGAGGCTCCCAGGGGCTTGGTATATATTAAGACCTTCCTTTCATCTTAACAGAGCAGAAGAAATACAGTCTACCAGTCTCTTAGGCAAATGCTCAATTTTTCTCTGGTAGGAATCTCCTGACATGTTAGAGTAGATGGGTTTGAAGTGAATGAGCCATCTGGAAATTTATCTAGGCACACAGAATAAAGTAACATGCAGGAAGATACACGAGAGAGCTGTCGGGGAAAGAATCATGGCTGCACACAGAGCATGGGAGGAGGAAGAAGATGGGGTAGGCGAGAGGCTTTGGAGTGTTATATTAACTCACTCCTATCATGTGCTTCTGTCTTGGGTCTCAGTGATAAGATATAACGAGTGGGTTGAGACTGGGATGCCAGGGACAGGCCTGCTTTTCCTGGTTTCTCCTTGCTATCAAAAGTGATATGATGGGAAGGGTGACTATCTTCTTTTAAATAAGTGTTTTATCTTTCACTGAGTACCCAGGTCTGGGTGAGAAAGGACATCCACCTTGTGAATCGTAGTGAGTGGGTGCTGGTGGCACCTGAGTGCTGAGTATACCCTTGAGTTGCACCCGAATCTGACAGGGATGGAACTTTGTCTCCAACCTGCTTGGGACAACTCACTTTTTCTTGTATGCCTCAATTTCCTTACTTGTAAATAAAGGCAGTGATACTTTTTACTTTTGGAACTATTGTTGGGATATGTCTCGCCTCAAATTACTTTGAACCTTATAAAATAAAGGGGTTTATGCAGTTCCTTCTTCACTATCCAGTTTATGGACCCTGTACAGTTTGGCTATTCCCCTTCTCATTGTTTGCCTTTGGGAATTTAACTAAACAGGTTTTTCCTCTGAAATTTCTCTGATACTCTTCTCAGAAATTTCCTCATTTCAAAGTACAATGGAATTAATGTTTAAAGAAGTGGGGCGTTAAATTCCCTTTTTTCCCACATACTATGAGATTTCAGATTTATTACTTATTCTCATTGAGCTCCTATGTCCTCATCTATAAATTGGAACAATTTGAAGAACCTTATAGAGTTGTTCAGAGTAATGGGTGTGAATGCAGTTTGTGAACTGTAAAGGGCTATTCAAATGCCAGATACCAACATTTGGTAGTTAATTGAGACAAGTATCAGTCAGAACAATCAAATCCCGAAGTATTTGTTTTATAAAGGACTTCATGGCATCATCTTTGCTGGCCCCTTGGTTCTGTGCTTTCTAATTCTCCCTGACTCAGACACAGAATTTTTGAAGTGGGAAGACTAAGTGCCTTGGCAATGCTGCCCAGTCTGTGCTACTTTCTTATGGTGGCCCTGGTAAACTAATACAGAGAAATACTATATCTACTGGACAGTAGAATTTTTGAAGATGAAGCCCTATCCTACATGTCTTTGTATGTAATCTTGTCAGGAGCATGGGAAATGCTTAATAAATACTTGGTGAATACAGGAACAGATGTATTATCTGCGTTAGCAGAAGGAAGAACTAAGGCCCATGAAAGTAGTGACTAGTGTGAAGAGCTCTCTAACAATGAGAACAGCTCAACTGTGGTATGGGTGATTTGACAAGGAAGCAAGCTCCCCAATCACTGGAAGTGTTTAGTTAGAGACTGGCTGACTAGATGTTAGGGCTGATGCAAATGAGATTTCTGAATGGAAGCGAAAGGATCCTAGAAGACCCTGAAGGTCTTTCCGTGAACCTCTGATTCTTTGAAAGTAGAAAGGAACGTTCCTAAACACCCAGATGGCTATCCAGGAATGACTCCTTTCCATTACAACTCAGAGATAACCAAATCCTACCATGCTCATCTTTCACAGTCTGTGTGAGTGCTGGGGCAAGGGAGATTTCTGAACCATTTATTGGTGTATGTGAACTTGTATGTAGTACATGAGAAAATCTATTTTCATCAGGTCCAGTGTTTCAAAACAAAGGCAAAATAAATGGACAGGTATGAGCACTAGATGGCATGACCTTGATGTGGCAGCAGTAAAATCTATGGGGAATAAAATCATTCAATCCATGAACTTGGAATATTTGGGCTGAATATTGCCAAGGGGCCTCCAGAAGGCACTGGACATTTAAAAAAGCTTTCTGTTTATCACTCCTATAGGTGGATTGGGTGCTCCTGTTACATATCCTTTTGCGGATTTAGGCTCAAATGCCTGCAAGATGAGATTGGAGAAGTGGAAATAGTTCCTCTTGCTTCTCAATACAGTCGTGTGTTGCTTAATGACAGGAATACATTCTGAGAAATGCATCATTAAGCAGTTTCATTATGTGAACATTAAAGAGTGTACCTACACAATTCTAGATGGCACAACCTACTACATGCCTAGGTTATGTGATATAGCTTATTACTCCTGGACTACAAACCAGCTCAGCATGTGACTATACTGAACACCGTAAACAATTGTAACACATGGTAAGTGTTTGTGTATCTAAGTATAGAAAAGGTACAGTAAAAAACACAGTATTGTTGTCTTACAGGACCACTGTCATATATGCAGTCCATTGTGGACCAAAAGGTTGTTATACTACACTTGACTGTATCTCCTTTGCCAATCTGCTAGGAGCATCCATTACATATGATCTCTTACAAAATATTTTATCTCTATTAAAATGTATACCTCTGCAATCGTATAGGCTTTTTTTCTGTTTAAGAAGTTCTCTCACATTCATTATTCCATGCCATTCTTGACTTAAAAAAAAATTATTTCCATCAATACACCATGCTTTTTGTAGGCACAGAACCCTCATGCAGTTTTTTCTCTCTTGACTAATGTACCCTTCCAAGCATCCATACTTCTCTTTCATAGCAATCATTAAACTTATTATCTTCCTGTAGACTTTAAGTTCCATGAGGGTCTAAGCTAAGTTTGCTTTTTTATCTGCTCTATCTTGCAACCTGGTATTGTTTCTGGGACAAGATGGGTACTACCTAAAGGTTTGTTGGATAAATGAATGACTATTGATGGTCTTTACTTTAACTCTATTGATACTTTACAAATTAGTTCAGAAAAACTAAGTGATCCACCCAAAATTTAACAGATTGGGTACTCAAAATGAAGTTTACCAATTCCAAATTATTAGCTCTTTTCTCCTGTATCACAACTGATTCTACTGGTAACTTAAGACTATGTTTTTTTGGCCATTAATCATCTTGATGTTCATGCTCTGAATATGATTGTCTTCTTTGTAACCTGAGATGGTGATGGATTTAGAAGAATGGAATATTTCTAGATAGCAAAAAAGAAAATGTTGTTATTCACATCACTAACTTCATTTTTCAGGAGATGTTATGATGCAGAGTGAAATGGCTTCCAGAGAGTTCTTGACACAAACCTACTTGCAGTCAAGGCTAATGAAAGTTTGTTCTATGAGACCAGAGGTGTGAATAGTGTAGACACTGCCATCCTAGAAGACTGGATCTGAAGTCTGCATAGATGCTGTCTTCTACATAATTAAGCCAATTAGAAATTAGGCCCTTGGGATTTAAGGATATATATGTGGATGTGGGGGTTCAGGGACAAGGAGGAGAGTGGGGAAGGAAGACAGAGAAGAGAAGGTGGCACCATTTGTGGGCAAAGGAGTATGACAATCTGCCTAGGCCATGTGGCTGACAACCCGCCTGACGCTTGTTTTGACTTTTCTCTAACTGCACAACCGGTGTATGCAGATGACTTTACATCTCATAGCAAAATGTGCGACAGCAATGTGCTAAGCAAATGCAAACAAAAATATGCTTCCCCCACTCCAAACAAATCTCTCACACATTGCAATGATACCATGGCATGGCGAGAGACAGGAGACTGAGACCACCAGGAACCAGATTTGTTCATTGTTTAAGTCACTCTCCAGATATATATATATATATATATATATATATATATATAAAATACACACACACACACACGCTTTGGGAGATCACCTTCAGCTTCATTGGATTACTTGCTATGATTTAGATATAACATGCACTATGTATGATTTCACTCATTCATGCATGCCTAAAAGCATTATCCATTCAATTCATTCAACATTTTTTGCACACCTACTATGATCCAGGAATAGACAGGCACTAAGGAAGGTACCATAAGGACATAGAGCTAAGCCATATGAGAATGCTATCTTTTCGGACTCCACTGTTTCCCTGTTTTTGTTCATGCAAGTCTGTAAGCCCTGGATGTATTTCATCCTACTTTCTGCCTATGGAAATCCTTTTCACACCTTAAGGGCCAGCTTGGGAGCATTTCTTTTCTCATCTTTGCCACTCATCCCCACAGTATGAATTAATTGTTCTTTTCCCCAAGCTCCAACAGCATGATGCTTCTACTCTGAAGCTGCACAGTTGGTATTTGATAAATGTGCCTGCTGCTACCTTATTTCTCCTGCCTTTATTTTTTCTCACCTCTCCAAAGCTAGGAGGACAAGGTCTTCTTCAGTTCTGAGAAAATTCTAACAGAAGTAGGAAGTATATTAGTGACCTAAAT
Source organism: Carlito syrichta (assembly GCF_000164805.1). Taxonomy (NCBI): domain Eukaryota; kingdom Metazoa; phylum Chordata; class Mammalia; order Primates; family Tarsiidae; genus Carlito; species Carlito syrichta. The sequence continues at coordinate 34,454 of NW_007246070.1, forward strand.
CTCATAAAAAGAGGCCTTATAATTAAGGCTATAATTTTTGCATTGAGAGTCTTTTGGCTCAAACATAGCTGCAGGGCTCCAATTTACCTTCCTCAAAACTTCTTACTAAACTAGAATAATGATAAGAAATTAAACTACATTATTCTCCACGGTAGCATCGCATGGTGGCAGAAAAGGGTGAAATCTGAACTCTGTAGTTGCTGGGTTCAAATCCTGGCACTGTCATTTACTAAATGTGTTACCTTGGGGAAGTGGCTTAACATATTTGTGACTAAGTTGTCCCATCTTTAAAATGAGGGTAATAGTAGAACATACTTTATAGGATTGATGTGAGGATTACATGTATTAATACATGCACTTACTTGGAACACTCTATGGCACGTAAAACGTCTTCGAGAGATGCTAGTATAGTAGTTATTAGTCTTTAAACGACTTCATTCATAGCTAGAGTTGACTGTGGTGTTGAACTATGGATGGTTCTCTCTAATCAGATTTATATTCTGAATGTTTTGAGGCTCAGTTTTACAAAAGACCACCGGTAGGCATAGATACTTCAAATCCTCATGGTATTTTTGAAAAGTCATTTAGAGTTAGAACCTGAAACTTGAATTTCAAAATTTTTACCACTATTGGGTGTCTTATCTGGGAGAATTTGCTCAGTCTTCCTAATCTTCTATTTCTTCAACTTAAAAAGGAGAGGTAATCATATACCTCTCACAGGGTTTTGTGACAACTGAATCAGTGTTGTGAGAGTTAATTAAGTAAATAACATATGTAAGTGTCTAACATCATGCATGACAGTCTTAATAAATGTTTGCTTCATTCTTTAACTTCAAAAAGAAAAAGTCCTTTGTAGCCACTGAATCTGGAATCTGATACACCTGGGATGAGCCCTGAGCATTTTGATACTGCCAAACAATAGTAACTTAGGTAGTGGTTTACAATGTGCCAGGCAGGATCTCTGGCTCCCCGTCAAAGACTCAGATCAAGACAACAAATTATTCAATCCTTGCAGTAGCTCTATGGGATAGTACTATTATGGCCCTTTTCGAAGATGAGGAAGCAAATAGGGACTGTATCTAAGCTGGAACTATTGTTGAGAATGCTCTTCAGTCTTTCCACATACTTTTTCCAGCAGAAGTTCCATTTTCCTTGAGGACTGATTCTTGTCCCCAAAGCCCAGCAGGTACAGAGTTCAGCTGTTAGTCTCACTCACAACAGCATTCCTTTCTCTGGGGTGGTCCCTGTGTGCTGAACATTTGTGTTGAATGCACGGATCTCATGACCCCAGTCTTTGCCCTGGCTTTCTTTTAAATGTCCATTGGGTTATGTCTCTGGGTGCTAAGAAGTGCTTTATGGGGTGGAAATGTGTGATACCTTTCCTCATTTATCATGTGGGTCACAGTCGATGCTTTTGTAACAAAAGACAGGTTAACAAGAGAAAAACATAAATTTATTTAATCAAAGTTTTACATGACATGGGACCCTTGAGAAATCAAAGTCCAAAGGCCCAGAGAAAACCGTCTATTTTTATATGGTTTTTGTTTTTGTTTTGCTTAGATTCAGTGAAGAATGGACAGTCGTGTAGAAATATGACTGTACAAAAGGTTATAATCTGATGGTAATAGGCTGGGGGGGAGGGGGAACCCAGCAAGTCCTGTCTGTTCAGATTCTTCTTGGTTTCTTTGTGTAGCATTCTTTTCTCCTAGATATGGGGCAGGCCTCTCTGGAATGAGGGTCTTCAAAGAAAAAGGGAGAAGGAAAAGAATGGCTTTTCTAGGTCTTATGATTTGCTTTGGGGAAAAGAAGTTCTAGTTTCTATGATCCACTTTGGGGAAAAGGAATTTTTCTTGCTTTGGGGGAGAAAGAGAGGTGAAAGAATGGAGGGCAGGAGAAGGTCAGAGAAAGCTTCTTCTGAGGTCTCCCAATCTCCTCTAGTTTGAAGTACTCAGTGTGCCAAAGTGCCATACTTTTGAGTATTGTTTTCTGAGCCCCACCAGCTTGAACCATGCATGCCCTTTGACCACAGTACCTTGTGCAGTCTGGCTACATTCTGCAGAGTCTGCCTTCATTACCAGGTTGGCTCCCCCTCCCGTGTTTCCTGCCCCAAGGAACACACTTTTTTTCCCCAGACTGATCACTCCCAGGCTTTAAGGCTCATGTTGCTTGCTTAGTTCTCAGCATGTCGCAGGCCACGTGGGCTGACTGATTGAATGTCTGCATTATCTCTTCCAGGTGCTAGGGTTCTATTTTGTGCGCTAAGAGTGACCAACATCATCTAAAGGTCTTTAATTCCATGTATAAGACTATAAACAGAAGGAGACTGTTATACAAAGGAGAGGTGCATTATTTCAGAGAAACAAGTGACCATGGAATTAGTATATGAAATAACTGAGCTTCGCATCTGAATCCTTTGGTTGGAGTTGCAATGGGATTGCAATGGGAAGATATGGGAGTGGTGTGCTGTGACACCACTTCTTGGCTAATGAATGTGGATTGTCAGATGACAGAGGGAACTTAGATCAACCGACACTGACTCTTGGTACAGAATCACAGTGGAAATCACCCAAGAGAAAACAGATGATTTGTGTGCTGTATGGGGAAGTGTTTACTATACTTGGTGACCAAACTTTCGTTACCTTTGGAGAAAGAAATCCAAACTTCTTTTTTAGAGTGGTTTTTTTAAGTGATAATCAATATGGGGGAGTGATGGTGTTAACTTTCCAAAGTGAAAAAAAGGTGAGCAAGATAAGCAACTTCTGCCAAATGACAGCAGGTATGAAGACAAGTGGTGCTTGACTCCAGCATCCAACTAAAGGGTCTTTTGCCAAGAACTTCACCTTCGGCCTACATAGAACCGTTATCACTGGGTCAGAGCAGAGGTCAGCACCCTGACCCAATCACGCCATGGCTTCTGTGCTGACCAGAGGGTGCCAATTAGGTTCAATTGTGATGGAGGTGGAGGGAAGTCCCCTCCCCCAATGCCACTGACCCTTCGAGTGACTTGTCTTAGAAGCCATGGGGGTGGTATGGCGGTTATTCTCCACTTCATCTGTCCTTAGCCAGCTCTAGATGCAATGATTGGTTCTGTTCTTCTTAGTCTCATATCCTCAGGTCCTCCAGATCTAAGGGACTGACAACTCCCTTATACCTCCCCCAAATATAGACATATTTTTTTTTTTTTTTTTTTTTTTTTGAGTGAGAGTGGAGTCTCACTCGGTCGCCCAGACTGGAGTGCAGTGGTCGCTTCCGGCCACCGCAGCCTCGACCGGCTGGGCTCCAGTGATCCTTCCGCCTCAGCCTTCCAAGTAGCCGGAATTACAGGCATACGCTACCACGCCCAGCTGATTTTTTGATTTATTGTAGAGATGAGGTCTCGCTGCCCAGGCAGGTCTCAAACCCGCGGGCTCAGGCAATCCACTCACCTCAGCCTCCCAAAGGCGCGGGATTACAGGCTGAGCCACCGAGCCCGGCTTAAACATATTTTTTAAATATATTTTAATTTTAAATATATTTTTAAATATAAATAAATAAATACAACAATTTAAAATATATTTTAAATATTTTAAAAATATGTTGTTTTCCGAGTTTTAATATCCAGTACATTCTTATTTTCTGTCCCTTTGTTTTGTATTCTCTAAGATTTCTTTATTCTTTTGAATACAATACAGATCAATAGAGGTAGGTATAGACACCAGTCATAATTTAAGGCAGGATAAAGTAAATGTTATCATTGCAGTGTTATCGGAGGAAGACTGCATTAACCTTGATGTGAGGAGACTGGGGTAGCTTTCGGGGAGGAGATGATAGCTCAGCCTTAAAGGTGAAGGAAAATTTCAAGAGGGGCAGAAACAGTTGTGTCCTCCAGGTGTCAAGAAGAGCCCAAGAGATGTGAGAATGCTTGGATGTTTAAAAAAGCACAGAGCTAGCCTAGGCTCCTGGTGACTGGAGTGTGGGTGAAAAAGAAAATGAGGCTGGAGATGGGGGTTGGGAGCATAGTGTTAGCATCT
>NW_007246070.1:38483-120694 GCF_000164805.1 Carlito syrichta
CAGCCTCCCAAAGGCGCGGGATTACAGGCTGAGCCACCGAGCCCGGCTTAGACATATTTTAAATTTGTAATTCAGAATGTAAGTGTTTAGGGGTGGGAGGAAGAAAACTAAAATATAAATACTAGTTATTTGTTCAATGCCTGTTTTTTTTTTCTGTAAGTTACATTTGTATTGTTAAAGTGTAGCAAATGTCAGCCCCACTGCCCACCACCCACTTGCAGATCCCTGCCTTTTTCCCTCCATGTGATACAATGAATTAATTAATAAGAGATTTTTCAGATAAATGATGAAATCTAATTTATCAGGGTTCTTCCAGGACTTCCAGCTAGTTTAAAATCCAACAAGTTTGCTACATGTCAGGCCCCCTTATCTTAAAACATATTCATCAATTTCCAGAAATTAAAATCAATGTGTTTAGAGGAAAAAAAAAAAAACAACAGAAAATACCAGCTGCTTTTGCAAACAAGGACATTGGGAAACGAATATAATTGCGTCCTTTCCTTCTGTGTTCAGGAACTTCAACTGCTACTGTGCTACATCAGGTATGTAATGAAAGACAAACGACAAGGAATCTAAATAGAAGAGGGGAGTTTGAGTAACTGTAGTTTTTATGTTAGGGAGAGCCTGAGAGAGAAAAGGAGCATTGTATCTCGGATTAACAGAACTGCAGGATTTCATTAATGACAGCTCAGCTTTTTAGCAAAAGGAAGATAGTTAGGGCAGTAAAAGAGAACATGACTAGAATGTGCTCTGCTAATTGGAAATGTATATTATCTTCAGGCAATGTGTGTGTGTGTGTGTGTGTGTGTGTGTGTGTGTGTGTGTGTGTGTGCGCGCGCGTGTGTAGGAGAGGGAGGTTGGGGAAGATGAGAAGAGACACATATTGAGAGGCTGGCAGGAAAGAACTGAACCTAGGACTCCCCAGATTTGGCCATACCAGCAGGATAGTTAAAGTGCCCTTTCGTGCTAATATGAACCGCTAGTGCCCAGACCCCTGCCCTCCCCCACTCCCTTTTAATTCAATGGCTACGTAGGGGCTTCTTTGATGGAGGCTTTGAAGTCGGTGGCTTTGAGATTACTCTTCCTCTGTGACCTTGACCACCAGCCATGAGGTTGGGGGGGAAGGGGAGGGGAGGAGGAAGGCGCTGGAGTTGGAAAAAGGAAAGGAAGGAGAGGGGAGGGGAAGGAAGGCCGCCCTAAGACATTTCTGCAGCATTCCACGACTTTTCTGATCACTCTGCAAAGTTGAAATATGATTGCAGCCTTTGCACCGGGAAGGAAAGAAGCCATTTAAATGAAAAATTAGCTGCCTTAGCAGGTCAAGCACATAGTTACATTAATGTCGTGTAGAACAATAAATCAACTTCGATCTCCAATTGAAAAAATGCTAATTTAGCTCAGCGATTCACTGATTGTACTTTCCTCTGATAGAAATCTTTTCTTTTATTTAATGCGAAGCCGTGATTTGACAGCCTCCTCTAATGGTGCTTGCAGACTCTCAGCATTTCAGTGGAATTCTGATCATGGTTTTAATATTCCGTGCAGCTCTGCCCCCTCTGATTTCACGCTCACACATTAACGAGAGCTGACACTGGAGATTAGACGCAGACAGCTGGAATGCCAGGTCTTTGTTGCAGCATGGACAGGAGCCAACGTCGTTCAACCACAGCCAAGAGGGACCTGGGAAAGTCTTCTTAAGAAGGAGGGGAAGGTGGGGTGGGGGGCTTGAGGGAGGGTGGGAGCGGGGGATGGGAACAGAAAGAAAGGCAAGGTAGTTTCTGAAGGGCATATGAAAATAGATGTTTTCAGAAAGCCCTTTCGTCTCTGAAATTCACATTTGAATCAATTCTGGTTTATTTAGAGGAAGTGGTTCATTACAGGGAAATCCCAAATTGGTTGCAGTATTTTTCGGTAAACTCTGAAAATACAAGTGTGATGCAGGAAAATGGAAATGGCTCCTTGCTTCAGCTGCTCGCTAGTTTGTCTGAGGAACAATGGTGATTACGAGCTGGAGGAAGAGTGCTTACATAAGGAAATGTGTTCTCCCCTTTGCCTTAGAAAAAAAAAAATCACTTAGTTCCAGGTGAATAGATGGGGAAATAAAACTAGATTTATGAGCCAGGGCTGGTTGCGCGACTAGTGACTACCTCGGCAAGAAAGGAAGTCGCGTAGCCTAACTGCCTTGATCCTAATAAATTGTTTCCTGATACCAGAAATCAAATAAAGATCCATAGTTTCATCTAAGCCACGAAGTAACTTGGGCTCAGCTAGTGCCCTTATTGCGAAGGGACTAGAAGGGTGCTGCCTGAGATATTGTCTCAACTTTCTCCAAAAAAAAAAAAAAAAATGACAGATGATCAAAGTTGCAAAGACAGCACATTAATACTATGTCAAAAAAAAATTGTTTCTGCTCCCGGGGGAAACCAATTGAGTAGAAATAACAAATGTCCTTCTTGCTAACTGTATCATTAATAATAATCGTACTTTGCATTTTTATGGGATACTAGGATTCTCGAGCACTTATAAATATTCATAGGGGAAGGCTGGAGAAGGGAGGAGAATGTACCCATTCCTGACGCCCGCCTGGAGTGACTGAGACTCAACGTCCTGGAGGGAAATAAACAAATCACAAAGCCTCGCACTGCAGTTGGCTTGGAGTTACCCAGGTACTTGCTCTGCTCACTGCTCTCTATTAATGTGAACATGGTTTTAGTTTAGGGATTAGGTGAGATTAAAACATCTTGTATCGCTTTGGTCCATTGTTCTAATTTGCCCTTCTCCCTTGTTTTGGTGGAACCACTGTCCCTGACACAGGTTTAGCTATTCAACCAGCAACTATGGTGTACAGATCAAGGCAATGCTTTTTTAATCAAAGCATCGCCTTGATCAGTACACCACACACACACACACACACACACACACACACACACACACACACACACACATGAAATCTTTAATAAAAATTTAGAGGTCCTTTCACAGTGGTTAATAGCATAGTTTATAACAAGAATACATCAGAGTAGTTACAAATATGTTAGATATGAATTCCTTATGAATTTCAGTTCCCCTCCTACTGGCTTTGTGACCTTGGCAAGGCACTTAACTTTTCTCTAAATCTCAATTTTGTTATCTGTAAAATGGGGGTTAAAATGAAATAAGCCTTAGCACAGTGCCTGCCCCATAGCTAGCACTTGATAAATACCAACTATTACTGTGATTTTCATATGGTTGTTGGGAGGATTCAATGAAAATATACATCACAAACATTGCCTAACAGAGTTCTTGGTTCGTAGTAAACTGCTAATAAGTGCTGGTTATTTTTATGTAGTGCATCAGAATACATAATTCTAAAGCAGTGCTTTTGCCTTCAAAGTAGTTTCCTTAATAGATTTATGCTTATTGCCAAGATACTGAGAAATTGCTCTAAGCATTTGAGAACTCTTCTATAGAATTATGTGTGGACACTGTTGGCAGTCTCCCTTAAATATCTTCAAGTGTGGTACATCTTCATCCTTGGAGGGTGGATTTATTGTTGGAAGCTATTAAAAGTTGCCCTGAAACTGTGTTCAATGAATATGGTGGGCATTAAGTTGGGAAGCATTGTTTCAGAAGTAAATGTGCCTATAAAGAAATGAATCTGAACACAATTCCAAGAAAGGCTTGTTGAGTAAATGATGTCATTTCAGAGTATATGCATTGCCTCCCAAGAAGATTACTTAGGAGGTATCATAGCTTCTGATACATCTGTAGGGGAGAAAATGAAGCTCATTGTTTTAAGGTCACAGTTTCTAATAGCCTTCTCTGGATAGCATACTGTCCTATCTAGAAGAAGGGACATGCTTGTGAGTTCTTCAGGTTATGCACAGTCTGAGGTCCACTTGTCTTGCCTTTGCCCTCTTGGCTTTTGTGCAACTTTAGCACAGGGTCAGTTTGCTCATTTTTTTTTTTAAGAATTGATTAAGCACTATTGGATATTTGATAGTTGCTACAGGATAAAAGCTAAGTCATGATCCCTTTCCTCAAGGGCCTCACAGTCCAACAAGGAAGACAAACAAATAGTTGCAGTACAGAGAGGTAAGTGCTATAGGCGAGGGACACATTAGGAGTGGGGAAGATCCTGGAGGCCCTGTACATGTGTTTGCTCATGTGGATGGACATTTTCTTAGAGCTGATAGGGAGCCACTGATGTTTACAGCGGGAGCATACTCACATACTCCAATTTGCTTTGCCGTTCTGTTCTATATGTCCCTACTCTTGCCTTTCACATCTTAAGAACTGACCAAATCTTATACTCCCTGCATTATTACTGAACATAGCTGAAGTACAAGTTTTCTTTTTGTTTTGTTTTTAAATTCGGTTTCCTTATTAGAGAGTTCTTTGGCAGAGAAAGAGAGATCTTTCCCAAGTCTCTTCCTGGAAGATTTAGGAGGTGTGATTTATTATAATTTCAATGATAAAAGACTTGGATTTGACTTAAAGAATTTTCATTTACAATGTCTGAGTCTGTTCTAAAGACTATAAACCATGGCAGATTTCCAGTGGCCCCAGGTAGCAGCCCCATAGTCACATTACTTACAATTGATAATAAATGGCTTTGACCAGAGGGGAGAGTAGATTAGTTGAATGGATGCTTAAGTGCCTAAAGATGTGGCAGCCTGCTTCTGGTGGTTCGATAGAATTGATCATATTAGTGGCAATATTACATACATAGGTGAAGTTGGAAGACAAGAAGCCTGGAGTGGTTTTTTTCATACCTGAATGTTTTGCCTCTGTGACATGGAGGTGGGAGTGCCATTTGTGCCAATACACTATCATTGAAATAGATCCATTTGTTCAGTGTAAATGCACAGAGAAAATGTGTCCTGACTTTATAAATCTACCCAGGATCCTAGCACCTAGAAGAATCTAAGATTTGGAGACTACACTTGTCTACTTGGATTTGAATTACCTGGTGGCTTTACAGTGTTTTAGATATTCTGAATGGTCATGATAATAACATCTTTTAGAAGAGTGACTCAAACTTAGTATTGCACCACACTTAAGGGTCTGGTATAAGTATAATATTGGTGGATAATTTGGTAAAGCTTGTAGATAATTTCATTGGAAAAAAATTAGGGAGCTTATCTCTATAATGTCACCCTTATCTTCTCCTTCCCAATAGGTTTTCTAGAGTGGAAGAGAAAAGGAATGTCTATCGAAAATTAGGAAAGTCTCTGAATAGCCCCCAGAATGTGCCACATACGCTAATTTATGTTAATATCGTGTGTAATTCCAATGGAAAAAGGTTGAGAACTACTATGCTGAAGAATGACATTTGATGTAAACACAGGCATATCATATGTGCAGTTTAAAAATGGCATTTAGTTATTGTGAGATGAGAAAAGACTGCAAAATGATGTAGACTTTTGGTAAGCGAGTTTTAAGGAATAGTTCTTGAGAATGGTGTCTGCAGTTGGATCCAAATGAATAGAGTACATTCAATGTAGCATGTTTATTTGTTCCATTATTGTTTGATTCCTAGCTACCCTTCATTAAGCAGGTTTTTCTATTGTTTCAGTTCATCTCTGAACAGTTGCTAGGACTATTAGGGACTATAGTAGAGGTCATGGGGATCTTAGATGTAGGGAATCATCATTTGCTGACTATCTACTATGTGCTGGTAGCATGCTTGGCTTATACACACACACACGCATGCAATTTAATTATTGGAATAGTTCTAAGAGGTTTTATCCCCATTTTACAAATGAGTATTCCAAGACACAGAGACATCTAAATAATTGGCCATCTAAGGTCGAACACTTAGTAAATAATAAAGAGGTAACTTGAATTCAGATTTTTTTGGAATGCCCAAACCCATATTTCTTTCCTGAGCCTGCATCCATGAAGGGGTTACTAGACATGATAGAATATGTCAATTCTCAGTCTCAGTGATGCCCCAGACAAAAGTAGGGTATTTTGTGCTAAGGCACACAATATATTATCTTTTTCTCACACATGGAATTTGAATTAAAATAGAAAAAGACCATTCAATTAGTCTCCTAAAGATCTATACATTCTATGGCTTTAACTGAATGGGGTAGCCCAACTTGAGACTTGTAGTATCTGTAGAAACAAGTCTTTCATGATGAGAAAGATAGGGAGAACTGACCTCTAACCCTATTGTCTCCACCAGCTCTGGGGTGTGAAGGACAAACTCTCTGCAACTAAGACCATCTGCTTGTTTATCAGCCCTGTGTCCCTCTGAGTTTGAAGGGAGGTCAGTTTCCCATTGTTATGGATTGAATTGTGTTCCCCAAAAGATAAGTCAATGCCACAGAATGTGACCTTATTTGGAAAAAGGGTTGCTGCAGATGTAATTAGTTAAGATGCAGTCATACTGGAGTAGGATGCACCATTTATCCAATATTTGGTGTCCATAAAAAAGAGAAGAAACACTGAGAAAGAGACACATAGGGAGAAGGCAACTATGTGATGATATAGAGATAGATCAGACTGAGGCATGTGCAAACGAAGGAATGCCAAGAGATTGTCAGCTACCAACAGAAGCTAGGGAGAGACAAGGGAGGGTCACCCCTAGGTTTCAGAGGGAACCTGGTCTTGCTGACATCTCGATTTCATTCAGACTTTTAGCTGCCAGAACTGTGAGACAATAAATCTCTGTTGTTTTGGGTCACCTAGTTTGTAGTGCTTTGTTAGAGAAGCTCTAGGAAACTGACATACCCACTTTTAGGTTTCACATCTATGCCCTTCTCTTGTTCTCAGTTTTATTTAAGAAAATAAAATTGTCACATCTATGCCCTTCTCTTGTTCTCAGGTTTATTTAAGAAAATAAAATTGTCATATAAAAAGACAAGTCCTGGCCAGGCTCGGTGGCTCAGCCTGTAATCCTGGTAATTTGGGAGGCCGAGGCAAGTGGATTGCCTGAGCCCGTGGGTTCGAGACCAGCCTGGGAAACTTGATGAGACCTTGTCTCTACAATAAATAAAAAATTAGCTGGGAGTGGTAGTGCATGCCTGTAGTTCCCGCTACTTGGAAGGCTGAAACAGAAGGATCGCTGGAGCCCAACAGGTTGACGGTGGGGTGACCGTGAGTGAGTTACTGCACTCCAGCTTGGGTGATGGATTGAGACTCCAACTCAAAAAATAAAAAAGACAAGTCCCAGATTTCAGAAAACATGGCTCACTAGAGTAACTCATTTCCAGAGTACTCTAAAGAGTTGTTTTTTGTTTGCTTGTTTGTTTGTTTTTCGTTTATTTGTTTTTCTGAACCTTAGGTAAGGGGACTACTTATGCAGGCAGCTCTCCTTTGAGTGGGAGATTCTTATTCAGTTAAGGACAGTCTACCTACATGTTAGATTTGCTCTGTGCCTAAGTCATGGCCTAATGAATTTTGAAAAAATAGGCTGCCTGCCTAGTGAACTGCAAGGTAAGAGATGTCAGTGAGGTCCTCCCTGGAGGTTGTGACTGGCCTTCACACCAGCAGCAATTAAAGTTATGCTACATTGTACATGTTATTGGGGAGGCTTCATATTTTATGCTACTATCGTTATTGGTAATGAATCCAGCCTCCATTTATCAGGTTAGTTGATCATTAGCAAGACCCAGACTCAAGTCAGTCACAAATAGATTCACTCAGTATTTTTTGTGTATCTGCCATGTATCAACCACTGGTCCAAAGACTTTGCATGATTTAATTGACTCTGTACCACAGTTCCAACACATGGCTATCTCTATTTAAAAATGAAAAAAATGAGACTCAGAAAGTTTAAATAACCTATTAAGAAACATGCTACTAGTAAGTGAGTGAATGTGAATGTTGGATCCAGTTCTTTTGACACTAAGATCAGGAATGAGAAGGGCAGTGAGAACAACTCCCAGTGATGTGCCATACTGGGAGGATTTCGGTAAATGACAGACCACTGAGAATGCAAAGGGAAGTGGTTCTCAAACACTGTTGGGCCCGAGGGAAGAGTTCTAGGGTAGATTCTGCATAGTTATCAGAGATCTGAATTTGGAGTCAAAGACCTATCTTTGTTCAGCTCTGTTGTCTACCGGTCTGATGGTGAAGGGCTAGAAATCGAATCTCTTTGAGTCTCATTGTCCCTAAATTGCAATATGGGTTTAACCAGACCTTCCTCCTTGAGCTATTCTGATGATTGCCCAAGATAATGCACATACATTATCTTGTACCAGATGTTAGATCATCAGTAAACTTTAGCTATTTTTCTTCTTACCCATTTATATTTTGGGACTGGCCCTGAGCTAAAGTCATATTCTTTTGGGAGCCTCCGCCATTGCTGTGAAAAGTTTGCACTGTGTCATTGCAAACTTATTTTTTAAAAAACATTAATTTCATTTTTTAGAAGGATGAATAAAACATTTTCAAAGGAATTGTAGTGAATCATCATTTTAGTCATCAGATATTGTTCAGATTCTACATACACCAAGCGTAGCTGAATCAGACACAAAGAATTAGAAGACACTGCTTGCCCTTGAGAAACACTCAATCTTTATCCCTTCATTGAAGTCCTATAAGGATTTATATTTTTGATAGTCTTCTCTGATATGTATCTTGCTGCATACTACATAACCATAGGGATGTACGTTTTGTGTTTTGATTTTTTACTATTATTTTCTAAATACTTTTCCTTAACTTGTGTGTGAGGAAAATCATATTTCAGTCCCAGGGCCTTTGCTGTGCCACTTAATTCATATATCTTCATGACTTGGCCCTTAACTTTACTCAGGTCTCTACTGAAATATCACCCCATCAGAGAGGCTTCCTTGACTACATTGTCTGAAATAGCCTCAAAGCTTCACACTATTCCTTGTCTTTCTCTTCCTTTTCCATGAAAATTGACTTTTGGGGGATTTCCAGCAAGATGATGGTGGAAAAGGTAAGACTGTGAGAGTCTCCACAAACACAAGTGTCCATAAAGACTCTCTGCATGAATGGGTGAGTGAAAGCCCATCTGAGGGGAAACAGGCTCATGCACCCGGGGCTCTCCTCCAGAGGTGACTATAGCTCCCACCACCCTGAGATTGGAGCTCCCAGCATGCAGGATCATCTGCTGTTCTTAGGGATCTCCTGAGAAGAGACAGCTGAAAGCAGCTGATCCTTACCACCTGGTCCACACCATCACCTGTGATAGCAGAGCAGCACAAGCCCCAGGATCCATGGAGAGAGCAGGTCATGGAGGGCTGGAAAGGAGCCCTGCCACCAGTGAGGAAAAGTCAACCATTGCCATTTTCTCTGCCCCAAGATCAGGCGGAGATCTGAATTGCCATGCCTAGCTCTTCCCAGCCTCCAACCTGGGACCTAGAGGTTATCTTCTCATCAAACTCAAAGAGACAGATCCCCCACACCTCCATGCTGGAATAGGCACAGACACATCAGATCTGAATGGGAAACTTGACAGCAGTGGCAGCAAGCTGGGTGAGTCTAGATCTGACTCACTCTCCTCCCACAGTAGTCCATGAGGCATCTGACCCATGCTGAGAGCAAGCCCATCAGCCTATGCTGAGAACAGAAGGGAGAGACTGAAGACCAGAGCTGAAAGGAAGGTGGTGTTACAGGAATGACCTCTGAGCCAGTTTTTTTGTTGGTTTGTTTTTGGTTGTTTTAGTTTTTTTCTCTTCTCTCTCTTTCTGTTTTTCATTACACTTTCTTGCTTGCTTTGTTTCTATTATTTTAATGCTGTTTTTTTAGATCTCCTGTTTGTGAATGGGTATTTTTGAGGGAGAGTACATCAATAAGGGGGGTTTTGTCAGTTTATGTGTTTGTATGATTGTCTGCATTTTTTATTCTTTTCTGTCTTTGTTTGTTTCTCTGTTCACTTGCTAGTTGGTATGCCTGTCTGTTTCCTCTTTTCTTCTTCTCTCCCTTCATCTTCCTCGTTCCCTTTTACTTACCTCAGTGTGCTTTCATGGAGCAAACATATACCCCTACTGAATGGACAGATTGTAAGGTGGTGGGAAGTGAGTTCCAGGGGGCCCATATACCTGTCAGTGGATACTGGGATCTGCAGATAGTTTCCGTATCATGGGTTCCCCCTCAATTAAACCGCAAAACTGCAAAAAGTACAGCCCCCCCCACTCCTAGTCTGCTTCAGAATTGAACAAAGCCATAGGATCTGCATAGGGAAGAATAAGAGATTGAGCAAACAGAGGTAAAAGCTACTCCCCCCCATCACTGAATAACAGAATTAAAGAAGAGGTAAAGAAAGGGGAAGGAAAATCTACACAAATGAAGAAAAACCAAAGGAAGCATATGGGTCTCACACAGACCCCTGGGAGGTCAACCACTGAGAATACAGACTTCAGAATGCAAACAATGAAGAGCCCCCAGAATGACTGATCTCAAACCCAGATATCAAGATATTAAAGAGAGAATAAATGAAAATGAGGAGAGCCAAGAGGAAAGAATGAAGTAGTTGATAACCAAGATAATAGCAATAAAGAATACAGTGGATGAAATAAATAACAAACTGATAAGCATGGAAAGCAGAATTAACCAAGAAGAAGAAAGAATCTCAGAGCTTGAGGGCCAAAATATGGAACTAACCCAAACTGTTAAAAACATAGAAAAGAAGCTTAAAAAGACAGAACAAAACCTCCAAGAGATGAGTGATTATTTCAAGAGGTTAAACCTAAGATTAACTGGAATTACTGAGGCAGGTAGACAGACAGAGACTACCCTGGAAAAAGCATTCCTTGAAATTATCCAAGAAATCTTCCCTCATCACATCAATGACATGACCATTCAAACACAAGAGATTCAGAGAACCCCTGCAAGACAACAAATGAGAAGATCAACTCCTAGAAACATAGTAATTTGCCCACACAAAGTAGGTATAAAAGAAAAAATCCTAAAGGTAGTAAGAGAGAAAGGTCTGACTACCTACCAGGGAAGACCAATTAGAATAGCAGTAGACTTAACTACAGAAGCACTTCAAGCTAGGAGAACCTGGAGACCAATCTTCAAGGTTCTCAAAGATAAACAATTTCGGCCAAGAATTACCTACCCAGCTAAGCTAAGCTTCATCAGTGGTGGAGAATTAAAATTATTCTCAGATATTCAAACCCTAAGAGTTTACACTGCTCCAGACCAACTCTATAAGAAACACTTCAGAAAGTATTAAACACAGAATAAAGGAAAAAAAGAATGACAATGCCCTTTCCCTAGAATGCAGGAAAAAGATGGAAAACATACAAGAATCAACCCAAAAAACAAAAGAAAGACAACAAACAAATAAACAAGCAAGCATCAGCAGCAACAACACACTCTATAAGAACCTCATGACAGGGATAAACTCTCACATCAGCCTGAATGTGAAAGGACTAAATGCACCACTGAAAAGACAAAGAATGGCAAAATGAATAAAATATCATAAAGCAGCAATACATTGTCTCCAAGAGACTCATTTCACTGGAAAGTACAATCACAGACTCAAAGTAAGAGGATGGGAAACAAAATTTCAGGTGAATGAAACACAAAAGAAAGCAGGAATTGCAATCTTAATATCAGACAAAATACTCTTTAAGCTATCAAAAACTTAAAAAGATATGGAAGGTCACTACATAATGATAAAAGTTTCAATCCATCAACAAGCAATATTCATTCTAAATATATGTGCACCAAGCATAGGAGCACCAACTTTCATAAAGCAACTTCTAGGTAAACTAAAAAAAATATTGACTCTAACACTATCATAGCTGGGGTCTCAAATACCCCACTCACAATCCAAGACAGATCATCAAGACAAAAAAATCAACAAGGAGATCTGGAATCTCAATGTGACACTTGACCAAATGGACTTAATTGATATCTACAGAACACTCCACCCAACAACCATGGAATATACATTCTACTCATCACCACATGGAAGGTACTCTAAGATTGACCACATCCTCTGCCATAAATCAAGCATAAACAAATTGCATATGAGTGAAATACTGACATGTACCTTCTCAGACCACAGTGGAATAAAAATAAATATCAACACCAACAAAGTTCCCCCAAAGTTCCCAAAGACATGGACACTAAATAGCATAATGCTAAACAATTCCTGGGTCAACATGGAAATCAAAACGGAGATTAAAAGATACCTGGAAACAAATGAAAATGAAGAAACATCTTACCAAAACCTTTGGGATGCTGTGAAAGCAGTATTAAAAGGGGAACGCATATCTCTGTGAACACACATAAAGAAAATGATACAATCACAAGTTAACAGCCTAACAAATCACCCAAGGAAGTTGGGAAAGCAAGACTACCAAAATCCTAACTTCAGCAGAAGAATCCAGATCACCAAAATAAAAACCCAAATTTGAGACATAGAAGACAAAAAGATAACACAAAAAAATTAGTGAAACAAAAAGCTGGTTCTTTGAAAGGATAGACAAGATTGATGGACCCCTAGTTAGACTGAAAGAAAAAGAGAGAAAAAGCCCACATAAACACAATCAGAAATACAACAGTTCAAGTCACAATGGATCCCAAAGAAATACAAAAGTTTATAAGAGACTACTAGCTACACTTGTATGGAAACAAACCTGAAAACCTAAAGGAAATGGAGGACTATTTGACATTACACAACCTTCCCAGGTTGAAACAAGAAGTTGAGACCCTAAACAGATGAATAACAACTCAGGAAATTGACTGTCATAAGGAAACTACCTACCAAAAAAAACCCAAAAAACCCTGGACTAGATGGCTTTCCAGCAGAATTCTACAAAACATACAAGGAGAAACGACACTAGTCCTACTGAAAGTAATCCAGGCAATTGAGAAAGACGGAAGTCTCCCCAAATCATTTTATGAAGCTAACATCACGTTGATACCCAAACCAGGTAAAGATCCAACAAGGAAAGAAAACTACAGGCCAATATCCTTGATGAACATAGATGCTAAAGTTCTCAACAAGATCCTAGCAAACTGGATCCAACAACACATCGCAAAAATCATTCACCATGACCAAGTAGGCTTCATCCTCAGGATGCAGGGTTGGTTCAGTATTCACAAGACCATAAACATAATTAAATACATCAAAAGATGCAAAAACAAAAACCACATGATTATATTATTAGATGCAGAAAAACCTTTTGATAAAATCCAGCACCCCTTCTTGATAAAAACCCTCGAATATCTAGACATAGATGGACATACCTCAAAATAGTAAACCATCTATGGGAAACCCACAGACAACATACTGCTAAACAGACAGAAATTGGAACTATTTCCCCAGAAAACTGGAACAAAACAAGGATGCCCACTCTCACCCCTTCTTTTCAGCATAGTTTTGGACATCTAGCTAGAGCAATCAGACAAGAGAAGGAAATCAGGGGTATCCAAATAGGAAAAGAGAAAGTCAAGTTATCCCTCTTTGCAGACGACATGATTCTATACCTCAAAAACCCAAGAGAATCTACCAAAAACCTCCTTGCACTGATAAAGGACTTTGGCAAAGTTTCAAGTTATTAAAATAAATGTGCAAAAGACAGTGGCATTTCTATACACTAACCATAAACAAACAGAAGCCCAAATAAAAAGCACAATCCAATTCACAATAGCCACACACACAAAAATGAAATACCTTGGCATCTTCCAAACCAGAGACATGATTTTTACAACAAAAACTACAAAACATTGCTCAAAGGAAATCAAAGATGACACACAAAAAAAGGAAAAATATTTCATGCTCATGGATTGGAAGAATCAACGCTGTTAAGATGTACATTCTACCCAAGGCAATCTATAGATTTAACACAATACCCATTAAATTACCATTAGCATTCTTCTCAGACCTGGAAATGACAATACAGGAATTCATATGGAAACATAAATGACCACAAAAAGTCAAAACAACCCTCAGCAAAAACAAAAACAAAAACAAATTGGGAGACATCACACTCCCAGACTTTAAGCTTAATTATAAAGATACAATAATCAAAACAACCCGGTATTGGTACAAAAACGCATACAGACCAGTGGAACAGGATAGCGATTTCAGAAGCAAAACCTCAATTTCTCAGTCAACTCATCTTTTTTTGAGTTGGAGTCTCACTCTGTCACCCAGACTGGAGTGCAGTGGCCGCTCCCGGCTACCTCGACCTGCTGGGCTCCAGCGATCCTTCCACCTCAGCCTTCCGAGTAGCTAGAACTACAGGTACGCACTACCACACCTGGCTCATTTTGATTTATTGTAGAGATGAGGTCTCGCCAAGTTGCCCAGGCGGGTCTCGAACCTGCGGGCTCAGGCAATCCACTCACCTCAGCCTCCTAAAGGCGCGGAATTACAGGCTGAACCACTGAGCCCGGCTTCAATTCGTCTTTGATAGGAGAACCTATTCAATAAACAGTGCTGGGAAAACTGGCTGACCACATGGAGAAGGTTAAAACAAGACCCCTACCTATCACCGTACACAAAAATCAACTCTAAATGTAATCAAAGACCTAAACATAAAACCTCAAACTATAAGAACCTTAGACAATGCAGGAGACACCCTTATGGAAATTGGAACTGTCAACCAATTCCTGATCAAAACCCCAAATGCCCATACCATAAGGAATAAGATAGACAAGTGGGACCTCATCAAACTGATAAGCTTCTGCAAAGCTGAGGAAACCACCAAGAGAGCAAGGAGACAGTCCATGCACTGGGAAAAAATACTTGTCAACTGTATATCTGACAAAAGCCTAACATCTGGGATCTACAAAGAACTCAAACATGCCAAAAAGTACAAAACAAACAGCCTCATTACAAAGTGAGCAAAAGATATGAATAGACACTTCTCAAAAGAAGACATACGAGCAGCCAACAGATGCATGAAAAAATGCTCAGCCTCACTAGTCATCAAATAAATGCAAATTAAAACCACACTAAGATAGCGCCTAACTCCAGTCATGGTGGTCATCATCAATAATTCAAGAAACAAGAGATACTGGAGAGGATGTGGGGAAAAGGAAGCACTTCTACACTGTTGATGGGAGTGTCAACTAGTACAGCCTCTGTGGAAAACAGTTTGGGTGATTCCTAAAAGATCTACAAAATGACCTTCCATACGACCCTGGAACCCCCTCCTGGGAATATACTTAGAGGAACTCAAATCACTCTATGAAAAAGATACCTGCACATGCATGTTTAGTGCAGCATTGTTCACAATAGCAAAAACATGGAACCAACGGTGCTGCCCATCAAGAGAGAACTGGATTTAAAAAATGTGTACATAGACATGATGGAATATTACGCAGCCATAAAGAAGGACAAAATTATGAACTTCATAGCAACTTGAATGGACTTGGAGTCTATAATACTGAGTGACCTATCACAGAAACAAAGAACTGAGTATCACTTGTTCTCATTCACAAGTGTACCTTGAACAATTATCGTAATACTATAAGCAAAAGATTAACAATAGTGGGAAATTGCCAGGGGTGGGGGTGGCAGAATTGGCAGTAGTGAGAATCTGCTGAGGGGGAGGAGAGTGGGGGACACATCTCATCAACAAGGATACCTGCTTAATGAACATTTGTATACCTAACCCTGAATTGTACCCCACATCTTTAAAATAAAAAAATTTTAAAAATAAAATAAAATCAACTCTGTCATCATTACCTAATATTATATTATAGGCTTACTATTTATTTGAGTATCATTAATCTTCTCCATATCCACTCCCCCGCTACATGTCCTGCCCTGGCCAGGAGAATGTAAGCAACACGAAGATCAAGGCTTTGCTTTGTTCCTGATACATCCCGAAGACCTAGAACAGTTCCTGATCTCTTTTAGTGCTCACCAAATGTTCATTTCTGATGGAATGAGTCCCTTTGGAGCATTTCAATTGACTATATATATAATCCATCACGTAGTTTTCCTGTGTTTCTCGAACCATGAAACATTTGCTAATGAACTTCACCCAACTTTATTCAGTCTACATTCCTCTTAATCTATAACCGACACATGAACAAGTACTACTTGTATGTGTCTTGGTAAAGATGGCTCTGCCCTCCCTCTCTACAAGCATGTCTCCTGTCTCCCTGAGAACAGGGACATTTGTTCCATAGCATCTTTTTGAGGATAGACATTATTTTTCTTCATCTAAGCCTCCAGTTATCAGAGACATCCACAGGGAATCTAAAGTCAGTTTTGCCTACTGGCTTGTGTTTACTGTGCTTCTAAATTCCTCATTAATGGCTATAAATGTGCCAAAGAAGGAAAAGCGAAAAGTTCAATGTGCGATGAATCAAAATTGAGCTGGTGTCCCTCCCCAACATGCACCTGAGACCTCTCCACCTTACCGTCATTATCTCTCATTAGAAATGACTCAGAAGCACCAGGTAAGCAGTTCCAGGATGCTGACTGAATTTATGGGGCTGTGTTGATAACAACCCCCCACCCTTATTGGCTGTATAGCAGGATCTTTCAGGAGAAATGTTTAGAGGTTAGCAAGAAAGTAATTAGGACCAGAATTGTGCATCAGCAACATTCCTCTAGCCATTTTCAAATGGCTAGCACTGTAGATTTTTAAATTTGTAACTTGGTGCTAAATTTGATTTGGCTTCTTAGCTTCTTAATTTTAGAATTTTTTTTTTTTTACATAATTCAAGGTTTTTCCATATTACCATTACACTTTGGGAAGCAGTCACTTTAGTAGTTTTAGTTGTCTCCTTCCAGGAATTTTTGATGTATAAACAAGCATATTTGTACACTATTCCTTTTATATCTGCGAATGGTAGCTTACACACTATTCCTCACATCACTTTTTGCTCTTCAATTTATCTTGGCAATCCTTCTTCAGTATACATAGAGAGGTGGCCCATTTTAAAAGCACTACCTAGTATTTAATTCAGTAGATGTATCATATTTTATTTTACCAAGCCCCTGCCAAGGGATTTAATTTGTTTCAATTTTTTTGCAATTATAAACAGTATAATAAATCATTTCACACGTGTGCAAATATATCACCAGGAAGGTTTCTTAGAGATGGAATTTCTAGGTCAAAGGATATGGACTCTTTACATGTTGATAGATCATTACAGATTCCCCTCTGAGGACAATCAGATAACATACACTCCCATACAATCTGACAACAAACGAGAGTGACTGCTTCCTCACATCCTCACTAACACGTATGTCTTTGACCATCTAATTGGCAAACATATTCTTTCATGGCTTCCACTTGCATTTC
The DNA here is from genome assembly GCF_000164805.1 of Carlito syrichta. Taxonomy (NCBI): domain Eukaryota; kingdom Metazoa; phylum Chordata; class Mammalia; order Primates; family Tarsiidae; genus Carlito; species Carlito syrichta. Next base: position 55,673 of record NW_007246070.1, read on the forward strand.
TCTTATATATTTAAGTGCTATTTATATTTCTGTGAATTGCCAGTTCATGACTCTAGTCTGTTATTATTCTGAGTTCATATGACCTATAACAAAGAACTCTGTGCATATTATAAACATCAGCCCTTTCGAATATGGGAATATCTTCCTCAGTTTTCATTAATCTTTAAATTTTATTTCTATTTCATTTACGGTGCCAAGAAAATGTAGTTAAATGTATCACTTCTCCATTCTGAGACTATTTTAAATTCATAGCTTAGATATTTTAGTTTCTTCCCTTGTTGCGATTTTGAATGGAATATTTTCTTCCACTACATTTTCTTTTGAAAACTTTATTATGAAATATGTTCTGAAATGACATCTAAAAAGGCATAGAGAATAATAAAACAAACGTCCATGTGCCCACCACTTGGCTTGCTTAAGAACATCAAAGTTGAAATTCCCAATCTATCTCTTCTTATCACATTCTCATTCCCTCTGAAAAAGAATCATTATTGGCATTCAGTGTACATTATTCCTATGCCTTGATGAAAGTACTTTTATGACATAGGTACATGCTCCTCAACAGCATTTGGAACTGGTTGTATGTTTTTCTACTTTACACAAATGTGTTCTTCTGTAACTTGCTTTTGTTGCTCAATATACTTGTGAGAATTCATCCATCCTGACATGTACATTTCTAGTTTATTCATTATGTTGAATGAGTACTTCACAGTTTATTTACCCATCCTCTTGGAAATAGACATTTAGAGTATCCCTTTTCACTTTAACTTATTAGAAACAATGATGCCAGAGATGTTCTTCAGATCTCCATGTTCAGGAGAGAGTTTCTCTGGGAAGAAAGTTGAAAGGTTGTGAGGAAATTCACCATCCGTCTTATTAGATAGTGCCAAATTGATTTGAAGGTGGTATAGTCCCACCAGTCACGTCAGAGTTTCCTATGTTTCTCATACTGTCTTTTACTCATATTGCAAAACTGACATTTTTCTAGTCTTAAGGGGTTTGAAAGAGTATCTCTTTTAATTTGAATTTCCCTAATTATTGAGTAGAAGTATCTTTCACAGATCATTAACCATCTATGTTTTCTTTTTAAAAAAAAATGAGTTGTTGATATCTCTTATGCATTTTAAAATTTCTTTTAAAATTCCATTATATTTTAAAAGTACATTGTATTGAAATGCTATTGTGTTAATTTTGTATAAGAATTATGTATGATATACCATGGTAGTATACAATATGGTACGATAATGGTATTGCATTCTTTAATACTTTTTCTTTTAAAAGGTAGAGTTCCATTCCCTTTTCCTTGAATGTGGACTTCATGTCTCACTTCTCACACAAAAGTGACGGATGCCACTTCTTGCACTAGGTCATAAAAGGTCCTGTGATTTCCTGCTTGCTTGTACTTCCTCCTGAACCACTTGTTTGGGGGTAAGCTGGCTGCTATGTTGTGAGGACACTCAGGCAGCCCTGTGGAGAAGCCCATGTGGCAAGGAACTTAGAACAATAGCCAAGGAGAAACTGAGGCCTCCTGCCAATAGCCATGCCAATGTGCCATCTTGGATGTGAATCCTCTTGCCCCTGTCAAGTCTTCAGATCCTGTAGCCCTGGTCAACATCTTGGCTGCAACCTCATGAGGGACCCTGAGCCAGAACCACCCAGCTAAGCTGCTCCTGGGTTCCCTATGCTCAGAAACTGTGTGAGATGATTAATGTTTGTTGTTTTAAGCTGCTGTTTAGTCTGTTCAGGCTGCTATAACAGAATACCATAGATTAGATGGATTATAAACAACAGAAATTTATTTCTCAAAGTCTAGAGGCTGGAAAATGCAAGATCAAAGTACTGGCAGATTCAGTGTCTGGTGTGAAGACCCACTTTCTGGTTCATAGATGGCACATTCTCGTTGTGTCCTCACGTGGTGGATGGCCAAGGCAGCTCTATGGCCTCTTTTATAAGGGAGTGAATTCCATTCATGAGGGCTCTGCCCTTATGACCTAATGACCTTCCAAAGACCCCACCTCCAAACACTACCACATCGGGGATTAAGTTTCAACATATGATTCTTGGGGAAACATAAATATTCAGTCTATAGCAGCTACTAGATTTTGGGCTAGCAACTGCCGGAGATTTTAGTTTTCAGCAGCTACCCAAAATGTCGATATTTTGTAATATCGATGCTTAATATATGTGCCTTACTGAAATTTCTTATTGTCTGTCATAGTTTTCTAAATTAATTCTCTTGCATTTCTTAGATTGCAATATTGTCTACATATAATAACAGTGGTTCTAATTTTATTAAAAAATCATCTTATTGTTTTGTCATCAAGCCTGGTGCCAGATTTTAGTTGAAATTCATAAATTGTATTATAATGTTGTGGAAGTTTATGCATTTATTTGCATTTTACTAACAGTTTTTTAAAAATCAAGAATGATGTTGAACTTCGTCAAATGTTTTTTCAATACTTGAGAATATTATTTTGTAACTTTTTGAGTTATAGTAATAAGAGTTCCATGTTTTCATTGATATTCATAAGTAAAAGTAATCTTATTTTGCTGTTGCTTGTGAAACCTCTGCTACATCTGAAGTCTTTGTGATCTATTTGATAATTTTTATAATAATTGTTCCGTTGGTCTCATGGAAATAAATGAAAGCTTTTCTCTTTTTCCTTATATCCTGGAACAGTATAAATCAGGGTCAGCAAACCTTTTCTTTAAAGGGCCTGATAGTAAATGTTTTAGGCTTTGTGGGTTATATCGTCACTGTTCCAGCTATCCAATTCTACTGGTGCAATGGGAAAACCGTCATAACCAATATGTAAACAAATGAGTATGACTGTATTTCAATAAAACTTTATGAAAAGAAGAGATAGGCTGGGTTTGGCCCGTGGATCATAGTTTGCTGACCTCTGGTATAAATCAGCTTTCCCAAACTGTAATGCATACAATCTCGCAGGAATATTTTTTAAACTGTATTTTCCTTCAGTAATGTAGGGTATGGGGTATAGTCTGAGATTCTGCATTTCTCACTATCTCCCAGGTGATGACTACATGCTGGTCCTCAATCCCTCTGTGAATGGTAAGGTTTTAAATGAGAGTGGAAATGTCTGTTTTTTTTAATTTGGTGGAATTCGTTTGTGAAAGTATCTAGACCAATTTCTTTTGAATTTCTCTAAATTAAAAAAAAATGAATATTGGCTGTTTGAAACTTTTAATGTCTTCTGAGGTTAGTTTTAGCAATTTTTAATTTTCTAGAACAGCATCCGTTTCAACTAGGTTCTCAAATTTATGTACAAAGAGTTAAGCAAAGTAGGCTCTTTTTGAATTTATACCATAGTTTTTATTCCATAATATCCTGTTAGTTAGATTCATCAATATGTTCCCAAATCCACAAAACAGCTATATTTTGTTTATTTCTATTAAATATGAGGTTTAATTACTAATTTCATAATAAGCAATATGGGACTTTTACTTAAACTCTAATTGGCTGCAAAAGTGCTGACTGCTTGACATGAGAAGATGGGTGCATATAAAAATGAACATTCATGTCAAGGAAGAACCTGGACATGGGTCTTTTCAATAGGCACACGATCAATACTTTCACTAGAGTTTTGTTTAAACATATGTAAAATCCCTCATGATAATGAAAGGCATTTAACTTAGAAAATGCATAAAGAGAGAAAAAATTGAAAATTAATTGCTAATTAAATTTAAAAAGATATCCCTTATGTTTGCCAAGAGGTTATTTACTAACATCATTCTGCCCAGAGACTAATTCTAAGTGCATTAAGTAATTCTACCTAACCAGGAAAGGAGTTTATGATGGGGAAGAAAATACTGATCCTGAGAATACTCAGGTGTATTAAAATGATTTTTCATTTTTTAATTTCTGAGAGGCTACAACTTCTTCCCCATCACAAACTCCGCTCTTAGGTAGAATTATTTAATACACTTGGAATTAGGCTCTGGGCAGAACAATGTTAGTAAATAACCTCTTGGGAAACATAAGGAGTGTCTTTTTAAATTTTATTTTATTTTAGATTCGGGGGAACAAGTGCATGTTTGTTACATGGACATATTGCGCAGTGATGGGGTTTGGACTTTAGGTGAACCAATTGGCAGATAGTGAATATTATATCCAGTAGATAATTTCTTTTTTTTTTTTAGTTGGAGTCTCACTCTGTCACCCAGGCTAGAGTGCAGTGGCACGCTCACAGCCACCCCAGCATCTACCTGCTGGGCTCCGGCGATCCTTCTGCCTCAACCTTCTAAGTAGCTGAAACTACAGGCATGCGCTATCGCACCCAGCTAATTTTTCAGTTATTGTAGAGACAAAATCTCATCATGTTGTCCAGGCTGGTCTCGAATCCTAAATAATAATAATTTCTAAACCCAAACCTCTTCTTCCCTGCCCCCTTTTAGTGCCCCCAGTGTGTATCATTTCCATCTTTGTGGCCATTTAGTTCCTACATATGAGGTGGCACCTCCCTAAAATTTGGAATTTATTTATAAAAAACTGTATATTCTTACATGTTTTAGTTTCAGTCACTTTCAAATTACTCTCTGTTGATGCAGTACACCCATCGAGATGCTTTTCCACTGCTCAAAACAGTTTTTGAACCCATCAGTTTGGATGCCATTTAGTGCTTCTGCTGATTTTTGTTTCACCTCTTCCACATTGGCAAAACTTTTCCCTTTGCGAATGTTTTTCATCGAGGGAAACAAACAAACCAAAAAAAAGTGTCTTAGGGAAAGAGCCAGTGAATAGAGAAGGTGGGGCATGGGAGTCATGCTGTTTTTGATTTTTAAAAAATTGCTGAATACTCAGCGTGGTGTGGGCAGGTGTGCTCCTAAATCATCCATCATAAAATGGGCAAATGCTTGAAAGAATCTCAAAAAAAATTAACTAAAGCAGAACACAGCCTCTTAAAACAACGCTAGCAGGTACACTGATGCTTATGGGTTCCTAGCACATTTACCTGTGGGAGAAGCCTGCTTTACAATGAACCCACACCTCCAATGGACCCATACCTGGATTTTGGGGGGATTTCACTTGTATAAATGAGAACACGCAGTGTCTGTTTTTCTGTTTCTGAGTTAATTCACTTAGAATAATGTTTTTAAGCTCCATCCATGTTGCTGGGACATGATCGCATTCTTTATTATGGCTGCATAATATTCCACTCTGTGTGTGTGTGTGTGTGTGTGTTTGTGTGTGTGTATCACATTTTCTTTCTTGGACACGTAGGTTGGTTCTATGATTTTGCTATTGTGGATAGTGCAACAATGAACACTGAAGTATGGGTATCTTTTTTTAATATAATGATTTCTTTTCCTTTGAGCAGATACCTAGTGGGATTACTGGGTTAAATGGTAATTCTATTTTTTAGTTCTTTGAGAAATCTCCATACTGTATCCCACAAAGATTGAACTACTTTATAATCTCACCATCAGTGTATTAGTGTTCCCTTTTCTTCACAACATCTGCTGTTCTTTGACTTTTTATTAATACCCATTCTGACTGGTATAAGATGATATCTCATTGTAGTTTTAATTAGTATTTATCTGTTGATAAGTGATATTGAGCATTTTTTCATATATTTGTTGTCTACCTGTATGTCTTCTTTTGAGAAATGTCTATTCATGTCCTTTGCTTGCTTTCTGATGGGGGTGTTTATTTTACCTTTACCATGTTTAGTTATTTTGGTTCCTTGAAGATTCTGAATATCAGTCTTTTGTCTGAAGTGTAGTAGTTTTTAAAGATTCTTTTCTCATCTATCTGTGGTTATTTCTCCATTCTTATTTTTATTTGTGCTGTAATTAGCTACAGGGTTACCTATTTTATTTCACTTCTTAAAGATCTACTTCTTGAGTGTATTTATTTATTCCATTGTGTTGAAATTTTAAATTATTTTCTGTTTTTACATGTATTCTGTTTTCTTTAGAACTACTTTATTCCCTGACATCTTGAGTTCCATGCTTAATTCCCTTATTTTTAATATTTCTGTTGATTAAAGTGAACAGTATTTAAAACCATGAAGTTTCTACCGAGTTTTGCTTCCATTGCATCACATAGGATATGATATTATTATTTTCTACATAGGCATCAGTTCTCTCTTTGATTTCCTCCTTGACCCAAGAATTAGCTGATTCTCTAAATTCCTAGATTGTAGGTTAGTTTTAGCCTTATTGCATTTTGACTGGAGAATATTGCCTGCAATATCTTCTCTTGATCTATCATTAGCTGAGAGAGACCTAATACGCTCCTTTCTACTGATTAATTTCTTATAATTTTTGAAGGTTTTGCTTCCTGAATTTTGAAGGCATGATATTTAGTGCACAGAGAGTCATGAGAGTTCATTATGGACTATAGCTTTTATCATTTTGATGTTCCTTTTTTGACTTGTTTAGAGTTTTGGGGGGAACTGTCCATCTGTGACCATTTTCCCTACTCTGGCCTTTCTCAGCTCTTTTTGGCTACATATATTATTGAGGAGGCCTATCTATAGGCCTTGGGCAATTCTGGCTTCTGAAAACAGTTAATGAAAATCCTTAGCTCTGACAGATGTTTGTCAGCTTGATCTGGTTCTTTGTATCACAGGACAGACAGTACTTCTTAATATTCACCTCCCACTTCCCCACTCTAATCACCTTCATTGGTCCAGACTATACAACTATTCTTCTACCTCAATTTTCCTTCCAGCCTCAGCTCAAACCCTGCCTCAAATCATACTTGCTGCATTGACCTGGCCTATTAAACTGACCTTCAATGATAATCTCTCCAAACAAACTTTGAGAATTATCTTGATTTCTTCTTGAGCCAGTGTTGCCTGTTAAGATGGACCACACTTTCTCACCTGCATGACACATGCCTGAGCTGTTCATTCTCTCCAAATACCTTAGACCTACCCAAATTTTCTCTGTAGGACAAGTTGTGGTAGCCATGTCAACTTCACCAGTTTCTGGTTTTGACCTTCAACTTTTGTATTCACTTTCAGGAGCTTCATGCTTGATGATAGCAGCTACCTCCAGGGGACAATCTAAGTGGCCAGGATGTCTAAGTGATTACCCCTTATCTGGCTTATGACTGAAAACTCATGAATTCTCACATCTGGCAAATGTTCTTTGGGCTATTGTTTCTTATAGTTTCCCACAAAGTTCACTCATCATAGTAAATCTTCCTGTAGGACATGTAAAATATGATTGCCATGAACCTTAGGAAAAGACTCTTTTGACTCTTCAGTTAATTACAGTTTTTTAGTCCTATCTTATCCATAATAATATTTCTCTTTCCTCAAAAAACAATCAATTGGAGACTAACAAAATATACATTTTCTTACCCAAAATAACATAAATTGCAGCAAGGATAATAATAATAATGGCTAATACTTTTTTTAGCACTTACACTATATAATTTTCATATAATATATATAATATATATATAATCTCAGTTAACCTTAGGTAAATAATATATAATTATCATAATCTCAATTTATAGGTTAGGAAATTGAGACACAAATAAATTGAGTAAGAAATTCAAGATTATATAAGTTACAAGTAGTAGAACAGATAGGATCCCAGGTCTATCTAACTCCAAAGACTACACCTTTATTCATTATGCTGTGTAGTTTACTAGCCAATTTTCTCCAAGGCCAAGCAGATAATGTATATTTATTGACTAATAAGTTTATACTGTATAATGGATTCCATGTCATAATTATTATGAAAGCAAAATTACTGATCTATTTCCCAGAATACATTCCAAGAATCAGGGTCCCACTAACAAGCAACTTATGAGTCTTAGTGCAGAGTGATAAAATAACAATTTTGCAAGTTTACTCTTGAATTTCTTTTAAAGTCTTTAGATAAGTGTAATTTTATTAACTCTTGTTTCGGGCATTTTATAGAATTAACATTTAATTTCTTACTTTTGAACTACTTCCCTCAAAAGATAGTGAATGAGTTAAAATTATGGTTGTTGCTATAACAAACAACCCCCAAGTCCCATAAACAATAAAAGGTTTTTATGCATGTTGATTCAAATCAGCTTTCCAAATCATCTATTAAATATCAGCTGCTCATTTGGAGACTTGGGCTCCTGTTTTAAATGCCTCTACCCTTTTCTAGGTTCCTGAGTCTCCTTCTCCAATTAATATCTCCATTCAGCAGAGAAAAAAGAGAGCATTGAAGAAGTTTGTATGGGACAGACCTAGTAAGGGTCAATATCTCTCCCCATATTTCATTGACTAGATTTCTGTCTTACAAGCCCAGATACTTATAAAAGAAGTTGGGAAGTACAGCCAATGTCCAGAAGTAAAAACAAATATGTTCCATGAACACAGCAGTCTCACCCAGACAATTTGAGAGTTCGGTAATTTCTTATTCAGAGTGGATAATCCAGTCTGTTCAGATATTACTACTACTTTTTCATCTCAGATCTTTCATAGCATGATTCTCAATAGATTCACTGTTTGTTCATTGTTTTTTTATTTTTATTTTAATGGATGTGGTAGTTTTAAAGATGTCTGTGCTTTCTTTGATTCTCTTTCCCTCAAGAAGTGGAGTTTAATTCTCCTCCTCTTGAAGGTAAACTGCACTTAGTGATTCATTTCTGGTGAGTAGAATAGAGTGGAAATGATAGGATGTCACTTCCAACATTAGGTTATAAAACTATTGTGGATTCTGTGTTGGGTGTACTCTCTCTCTCTCTCTCTTTTGAATCACTCAATCTGGAAGGAGCCAGCTGCCATGTCATGAGCAGTCCTGGGAAAAGGGGCCAGTTACCATGGTGTGAGGACACTCAGGAAGCCTATCAAGAACTGCAAGACCAACCAGAAAGCACTGAGCTTGGAAGATCCTTTCTCAGTCGAGCTTTGAGGTAACTATAACCCCAGTTATAGTTTGACTACAGCTTGACTTCAACCTCACAAGAGACTCTGAGCCAGATGTATCAAGCTAAATTGCTGTTAGGTTTCTGAACAACAAAAACAACGAGATGTTAAATATTTGTTGATTTAAACCTCTGAGTTTAGAACAATTTGTTACACAGTGATAGATTACCAATAAAGTACATTTTTAAAGTTTGTTATTTTAACGCCTATGCTGTTATGCAGGTCTCTGTACATTCTTATAAAAACAATCTAATGACTCAAACTTTCTTATGATATCTTTTGGCAGAGCTCTCAGACTTGATGTTCACTATTGACTATTAGCTCCAGAATAGTTTGATTTGCCCCTCGAATCGCGTGTGAGTGCAGCTGTCAGAGATATGAGAGGGGACCCCCCCAAAACAGGAATTTATTTAGAAAAATTGTGTATTTATTGCTGTGTTTAAATTTGTCACCTTCAGAGTCCTCTCCATTTGATGCTTTTTCCACCGCTCAAAACAGTTTTTGAAGTCATCAATTTTGATGACTTTTAGTGCTTCTGCAATTTTTTGTTTCACCTCTTCCACACTGGTAAAATGTTTCCATCTGAAGAGTTTTTTTTGTCCTGGGAAACAAAAAAGTCACTTGGGGTGAGAGCAGGAGAATAGGGAGGATGGGACCCAGGGGTCATGCTGTTTTTTGGTTAAAAAAGAAAACAGAACTGTTGAACACTAAGCATGGTGTGGGTAGGTGTGCTCATAAATCACTCATCATGAATGGGCAAACGTGCTGAAAGAATCTCAAAAAAAAAAATCACTGAAACCAAACACAGCTTCTCACAACAACACTAGCTGGCACACAAATGCCAATGGGTTCTTAGAACGCTTATCTAGCGTGGGAAGCCTGTCCTACAAGGGGCCTGCCCTCCAAAAGATAATTCCAAGTTTTTGCCCCCCTCCCTCAACTGGTGGAGAATATTTCTTTCCTTTCCATGTACCAACTTTCTTTTTCTGAGAGGAGTGCCCCCCTGAAAAAGAGTGGCATCGATTTTCCCCTTTGAGCATATATGTTCTCTGGGATCTCATTGTGCACTTACAGAGCATCATTCACTTCTATTTGGTTATACCTGTGCCTCCCATGACCCTATGAAGCTCAATTCACTCACCCTTCTAAATTAAGAAGAATTACATGGAGATTCAAAAATCCACTCTGATTCTGGTCTTTGTGTAGGGCAGTTTTCTATCACATATTTGCAGGTAACGTATGTCAGTTATTACATTTGACCATATATCAGCCTTGTGAGGTCCATATTTATTGTGCTTATTTTACAGATAGGAAAGCTATGAATTGGAGTGGGCAGACTTGGATCCCAGGTGATCACTCCAAACCTCATGTTCCGTTATGAAATCTGGAAGTTAATGAGCATAAGCTCCCTTTTCACCTAGGAGTCAGAAGAGAAAGAATCCAGTCAGAATACAAAAGATCATATCTGTATGTCAGAGCACAAATTTCTGTAAACTCATTGATGGGACTGAACAACTTGAACTTTGTTTTTGGTTATCTGTCTTTTTTTTTACTTTTTCTGCACAATCTTCTTTTAAATGTTATTTATAAGTCACTTAGAGTTTTTGCCTTGCAAAGGATTTCAAAGTTTAATATATTACTCCCCTTGGTTTATTAGTTTATAGGTATATTTATTATTTGGCCTAAATTTGTAATTTAAAATGTCACCTCTTCCTCAATCTAGAACTGGGTTGTTCTCTTTCTCCTGAAAGGCAAACTAAGGCACAGATACGGGACGTAAGGAGAGCCATCTGGGGCTCTCTACATAAGTATATGCTGTATTTCATTCCTTAGAGTCCTGCTTGCCTCAAAATTATAGTGTCCAAATACCACTCTTTGGTATAGCTTACCAAAGTTCTTGCTCCATGCACATTCCCAATTTCCACTGGCACTAGGAGGGCATGCAATGACCCAATCAGCAGGAGAGTATTCCATCAAGATGTGTGCCAAGAGCCCAGCAACTTAGCTCACTGAATCCTCATTTTGTGAATGAAGTATGAGCTTGGACAGACGCCTCATTCTTGGAAACAGGGCATTCATGCAATTTGTCTGTAAACTTGCTCACCAGCTTTGTATATTTTCATGCACTATATTCTGAGAATGATTTTATGCTGAGAATAAAAAGAACCAATACAGATTTAATAAAATCCAAATAGCACTAAAAATATTAATACTATATTGATCTTTGAGGAAAACACCTATTGATTCAGATTTCCAGTCCCTTGAATTGAATTGTTTTGTCCCTTGGATTGTATTGTCTGCCAACTCCAGCAAGTTTTCATGTCCTAGATAAAGACCAATATAAAAATCTTCAACTCAGAATAAGATCCAAAAGTACTTGTTCTTTAATGAGCATTCAGTTGAAGTCCGAGAAGGGTGGAAAAACCCAAAGAAGGGATAGAGAGAGAGGTCTTCAGTGGAGAGGAACTATCAGACCTGGGAAGCAATTTTTAGAGGACAGAACCATAGCGATAATTTCAATGCACAGAGGCGAACACGTTGTGTCCTTGTGTTTGAGAAACAACTCCCGGTGTCAACCCTGGACTATAAACTGCAGCTACAGGGGATCTGCCATATGTGGGATGTTGTGTTAGAATTTCATGAACGGCATTCTGAAAGGACTAAAAGGAGAAGCTATGGTATGATTGATTGCCTTAGATGACCACAGAGATTGGTGGGGGGAACCAATCATTTCTTCTTTTTTCTGAGGCTGGTGGGATAAACCAAAAATAAATTTCTCACACATTAGGAATCGTGTCCCATAACTAATCTAGCTGGGCCCATGCATACATCCACTAGTCAGAGAGGCAAATTGTGAATATTCTTTGAGGTCTTTAAAAATTGCCCTACCATGCACTTTTATTCACTTTATTTGGTTTCAATTTGCTCTCATTTTAATGCATTTCTGCCAGATTCAGAATGTCTTCTCTGACAAAATTTGATTTTTGTGGTAGCCATAGAGTTATGCCATTCAGACCTTCCTTCAAGAGGACCGCTGAGGGGGATGCAGTTGACTGACGATCTGTAGGTTCTGCCCCTTTGGGTCTGCCCATGCTGAGGCCACAGCCTTTTCAGCATGCTCTCAGCCAATGACTGATCATGAACAGTTCTAGAGCTAAGCTATTCCTCCCAGAGCAGGCCTCCCTTAGCAAATCTGTGCTACAAGGGTTCTCATCAGCTTTGTTCAAACTTTCTCAGAGCTGTGTTGCCCCCTAAGGTTCTTCCTACCCAGTTCCTTCTGTCTTTTTGCTTTTATGGGTGTCAAACCAGTATTGGGATCTGAATGAAGACTTTCCTTACCTACTCTTGCTCCTGCTTCCCTTTATCCTTTCCGGGTGTTTCCTCCATTCAATCTCTTGCAGGGTTAACTGGTTAACTCTGGGTTGGTGTCTGCATCTTGGAGGGCCCATACTGGCATAAATTCTTCCTCTGGCCCCTGCCCTCAGTGTTCTTCCTTGCTTTCCCAGGCATTTGACAAGCTTTACCTCTCAATCATCCCTATAGCTAACCCCTAGTCAGGTTATCTTCTCTGTTCTGGCTCCATGCCTTCAGAACTCCACACTGATCAGGAAAATAGTCCAGCCCCATCAGGTAAAAGAAATAAATACCTAAGGCATTTGATATACTAGAAAGGCTAGTACCCTTTACTAACACCAGCACCACCCAAGTGGAAGTGTGAACCCACAGTCATTTGCCCAGACCTTGATGGAAAGTTGTGCTTCAGAAGGTTTTGAATTTTAGAAAAAGTAATATGTTCCATATATTAATTATTATGTAACACACCCGCTGGGGTTTGTGGCAGAAAAAGCAGTAATAGTTCTGCAGTACCATGTGTGAATAGTCATGCTAAATTGCATAAACAGGGTTAAAAACAACTCTTTAAAAGAGAAGAAATAAAAAATTAGCCTTGGGTCCAGTTAAGCTGGATTTTATAATAAAATAAATTCGTTAATTTTTTATTTTTAGAGATTTTCGTGTATTTGAATTGAAGAAGGGTGATCGTGGCCCTCTGGTATTCCATTGACTGAGCACCTGCTTTGCATCCAGCATTGCACTGAACCTGAGTACTTGACAGACATCATTTTATCTGACATCCTCCTCAGTATCAGAGGTAAACATTTTAACTCCACTTTACAGGTGAGAAAGCTTAATGTTAGTTAAAAACTAAGGCCACACAATCAACAGGTATAAAACCAAAGATTTGAACCCAAAGATTATTTGAATAATTTTGCCTGCCTCTAAAAGTATGATTCTTCATCACTATACCACAAAGCTTGCTTGTGTAAGGGGTCATCTAGCTCTACCCATGCACAACGTGACCTAATGGAGCAAGCCTGGCCTAGAAACTAGGAGGCCTGGGGGTTAGCACAGATTTCATTCTCTCGTAATTTGACCTCATTGCACTTCTGTGCCCTCATATATAAAGTGGTGGTAGCAATCTCTAACTCACGGGGTGGTTTTAATAAAGATCAAAGTGTAAATTAGATGTGGAAACACTGTAAAGTGTCAAGCAAGATGATAAGATGATGGTGGTGCTGATGATGATATAAGCCATTATTACTGCTTGTGCTTCAGAAAACTCTTAGGGCTATAAGTAATTGTTCCCCAGGCAAAGAGCTGGGTGGATACTTCATCTTTCTTGAGCAGCTTTGTACTTGAGCACCAAGAAAGTTCTGGGACATTTAGATGATAGAGGAAAATGAGCCAATTTGCAGAAGTTACAATACACCATTTGAACTTAGGAAGCAGGAGCTGTCAGTTCTGCATGGTAATTGCTTCTCTAAAGATTCCATTTCCATGTTCAAATAAATAATTACTCTCTTGCTCTCTCTCTCCCTTTCCTTCTCCCTCTTCCTCCCCCTCTTCCTTTTCCTGTCCCTCTCTTTCATTTTCTCTCCCTCCCCCGCCACACACACACACACACACACACACACACACACACACACACACACACACACACGCAAACACACACACATCAGGAAAGATAGATTTTGAGGTTGTCAAACTTGAGAGATTATGTTTATTTGAAGTGAAGTCACTACCTCTGGAAGAAAAGTGTTCACAATTCTTGGTTATTGTGGCTTTTTTTTTTTTTCAAAATGTCTGGTTTCTGATTTCTCATTAACTCTGCCACATAGTCCCTCTCCTTAGTCTCTCTGTCTGGGCCAGTAAGGGGTATCTGATGAATAAGACAGGAGGACAAGAAATAGTTTCACAGTGGGTACGGTGGGTGGCACAGAATACAAGATAGAGGTCTTACAGGAAAGTGTGGGTCTTTGTGTAGAAAGAGAGGCTGCATGAGGCTGGAACTCAACATCTTTGACTTCAGGTTAAACTGGAAAGATAGACCAAAAAAAGCAGAGGTTAATTGAGATAGGGCTGTTAGTAAACTGAGGTCAGTGTTGGGAGATTCTAGATCACACTGAAAGGTACAAGCAGTCTGAAAATCTATAAACAGTGAATTGTGTGCAGGGTAGAAACTTAGCACCAAAAGAAGAGAAAGACATAATATAGATTTCTTTATGGAAAACAACATCCCTGGGTCTTGACTAGAAAGCAAGACCATGCAACTCCACATGAGATGCTAAGCAAGGCATGAGAGTTGGCTAGATTTAGTTTTGATATTTAACCCTACCACATAACCTAGTCATGCAACATTGAATAAGTTATCCAATTAACAAAATTTCAATGTATTTCTCATAAAAATGGGGATACTATTTCCTATATTATAGGGTTACTAGAAGACATATATTTGAAGATATGCCTAAATCACAACATGCTTCATAAATGTTGATGATGAGAATAACCTGTTATCTTAATCTTTAAAATTTGTGAGAGGGACTAGACTTCAACCCTAGTTATCACTCCCCTTATTGTGTAGCAGAGTAAGTTTGATTGGATAGGATGGGTCCCAGAGATAAGCATAGTTCATATGCCCATGGCCTCTGGAAATCCTTTGCATTGGTAGAGTTCTACTAAATCCAGAACCGACTGATTATTTTATTATATATCTGAAGATGGGTTAGTGGGTTCAATTATTGGAAATGAGCACCACATAAACCTAGAGAATGCATGGAGAATCCTTTCACGCCCATATGAGAGAAGGTTACAGTTGCTTTTTCACTATCCCTTTGCCCCCAAGCTCTTAATCCAAGAGAATGGCAAGGGCCAAATCATATTTGTATATAATTTATTAATTTTTCTTTGGCCCACATTTGGGTGGTCACATGTTAGATCAACACTTATCCTACCCCACCCCTTCCCACAAAATGTTCTGTGTCAGAGGATTTTAAGAGTTTTGGATCTGGGGAAGTGTTTTGTGAAGAGAGAGATTACTCTTTCATCCCAACAAAGTGCTTTATCAGACCAGAGAGCTAAAAAGTTGGGAAAACACTTAGGGTCCATCATTTAGTGTGCACTACAATGAGTGAATTGCTGAGGTATCTTTGTATGCACAAGCCTGGTTGTTTTCATGGCAGCAAAAACTTGCCTCCCCTCCTTGATTCTCTGACATGGTCTATCTGCTCTGGTACATACTTGCTGTATGATCTTGGGGAAGCTACTTTATTTCCATCCAAGTCTTAGTTTCCTTATCTATAAAATAGGACATTAATAAATACCTCATTTATTTTATTTATTTATTTAGATGAAGATGAAATGAAACATTATAAATAAAGCAACTAACTCGCGGCAACTGGCACAAGGTATATGTTTAATATATGATGGCTGCTATCAATCTACTAGTGGGGATAAGACCAGCAATAATGATGGTTTTGATAGAAGTAACAGTAATGGTGGTAACAGTAATATGATTAGTAGACAGAGATTTGGAAACTGAATAAATCTCTCTGCCTTTACAAATAGGATGCTAAAATACATTTGTAGTTAGAAAGCTAGACTGCAAAGTCCATGTGTTTGTCCTTCTTTATGGCTGCACAACACTCTAATGTGTATATGTACCACATTTTTATCCAGTCTAGCAACTTGGATGGATTTAGAGTCTATCATACTCAGTGATCTATCCCAGAAACAAAGAACATACCATATGTTCTCACTCATAAGTAGACTTTGAACAATTATCATAATACTATAAGAAAGGGACTGGCAGTAGTGGGAAACTGCCAGGGGAAGAAGGGTGGGACTGACAGTTGGGGGAAACTACCAGGGGAATGGGGGACACACCTCATCAACAAGGGTACCTGCATAATGAACATTTATATACCTAACCCTGAATTGTATCCCAATAAAAATTGTTTTTTATTTATCTTTAAAATAAAAAAGTTTAAAAAATTGTCAGGAATCAACCTACAAAAAAAAAAAAAGAAAGAAAGAAAGAAAGAAAGAAAGCTATACTACAGATGACATTTCTTCAATAAATATTTTTATTTCTCTTTAATATTTAAGAAAGTTCTATTTGAAAGCCGGAAACTATTCCAGCTGCTCCAAGAGAAGTCAAAAAAGGAAAAGCTGTGTGTTCGCCTGGGCCTAAAGTCAGAACAGTTAATGTTAGACTAGGGCAGGGCAGTGGTAGAGGAGCCCAAAGAGAAGACGAAATCACATCTCCCTGTTATCAATTGAGTTGTGTCTGCCAAAAAGATAGGTTGAAATTCTAACTCTTAGTATCTGATAATGTGACCTTTTTTGGAAATAGGATCTTTGCAAACATAGCCAAGTCAAGCTAAGGTTATTAAGGTGGGCCCTGATCCATTATGACTGGTGAGAAGAGGAGAGACCCAGAGACAGAGTGGAAAAAAAAAATGCTGTGGGATGAAGGAGACTGAGGTTCCTGTTGTGATGATCCCACAAGCCCAGATCTGCCTGGGGCTACCAGAAGCTGAAAGGGGCAAGGAAGGTTCCTCTCCTAGAAGTTTCAAAAGAGAGCATGACCCTGCCAACAGCTTAGCTTTGAATTTCTAACCTCCAAAGCTGTGTGAGAATAAGTTTCTCTTAAGCTATCCATTGTGGTACTTTGTTATGGCAGCCCTAGGAAACGAAGACACTCCCCAATGGGGATTCTCCCACGCAAGCTCTTAGGAACTCCCTACAGACTGCAGGATAAAACTCCCACTCCAAAGCATGGTAAAAACAAGCACCGTCACCATCTGGTCCTGCCTCTCGATCTAGTTTCAACTCTCGTGTCTACCGCCACCTGCTTAGTTGGGACATCAGACTGTTTCAGACCTCAGTGCCTTTGTTTATACAGCATCTTGAGCCTCTGTTCATGATGAATATCAATTCATCCTTTAAGATTTGCCTTGTGCCTCCTATTTTTGAACACTTCCTAAACTTATCTCTCTCCGATAATACTTACTACCTCCTAGTTGGTGCTCTGAATTTGGAAAATTTCTATCATCACATCTGAAAATTTAATGCCAAATTTGTCTCTTCCTATGAAATGGGAAGTTAGGAACTTTGTCTTACTTATATTTGTATTCCTGACACAAATAGTTTGCATAATTAATGCCTTTTGAATGAATGAGAAATGGCAGGGAGAAGTAGATGGTTGAATAAATGAATGAATAAATGGATCACTGAATGAATAACAAGTGAATGAAGGTACAAATGAAAAGACTCTCCAAATTTCCTTGAAGAGAGACTGACACAGTTAGTGTCCACCATTTCAGTGCTTCACTGCTCAGAACTTGGAAGTTTCTGGATTTTATTTCCATATATCTTGTTCTTTCTTTTCTGAGAAGGTGGCATGAGCTGCTGGTACGAGGAAATAGTTATGATTTGGGTTTTAGTCACACTGAAACTGAGAGGCTAGGAAGATATCCACATGGAAGTGTCAAGTAGGCAAATAAGAATATGGTGCCAGTGCTCAGATGAGAGGCCAGAATAGAGAGTATAGACTTGGGAGTCGTATGAAGCAGAAGCCACAAGAAAATATAGGACTGCTGAGGAGAAATGGAAGACAGGGGGGCACATTAAGGTCAAGGCCAAGGTAGGACCTTGGGGAACATGGCAGAAAACACAGTGACTAAGAAAAGGAGTCAATAACAGAGTAGGGGCGTTTGTCGGAGAAGTCAGAGATAGTCAAGAAGAAGGGACATGTTAACAAAGTCCATGCAGAGAGAGCAGTAAGATGAGGACTGGAACATGGCCATTGAATTCGGCAATTTAGTCAAGTGATTGTGGAGGAAACTAAGTTACTTGGTGTCAATACATGAGTGCATGTGATGGAAAAGTGAGAAAGCAAGTATAGACCTTATTTAAAGTTATCTTTCTTATGAATGAAAGGAGGAGAAATAGGACATTTGCATGGACCAGAAAGAAATCTTTGCTGAGGAAGAGTAGAGAGGGCATTACTGAGCATATGAAAGAGTTGAGGTATTAATGCAAAAGGGTCCTAGAGACTGTGGAAGGGATCAACAGCATAGCAAGAGGGAGGAGAGGACACAGTCTCTGTGAAGGATCAAGAAGAAGGAGAAAAGAGACAAAGATATGAAGACCTTCACAACTCATGGATAATCATCTCCATTATCCCAGAAGCATTTTGAATTTACTATTAACGGTAGAGCTTAGTAACAGTCTTTTGGAAAAAGCTTCCTTGCACAGTTCCAAATTCTGATCAATTATCATGGAAAGGAAGGAGTTACAAAACTATTAAAACTATTGTTTAAACATATCAAACCACATTTTTGTTCATCAATTCAGATTTAAAATTTAATTTCATGGTACAATGAACCCATATATGGTTATATCTATTAAGGTCACCCACTCCCAGTCCATCGACTTACTCTGGGCATTGATGACTATAAAACTCTTTAGGAGATAAGAGTCACTATTTCATAATTCTCAGGACTCACAGTTTTAATGTGAGTTGAGATTTTCTGACTCTGAAATACCCAATGACGTTTATTTCCCCTCCAGCCCTCAGATCTCCCTCGATTGCTCCTCAACCTATGGTTTTAACAAAACAAACAAATTTGCAAGAGCTTCTCAAAGATTTGAGGCAAGGAGAGAAGGGGAAGAGAAATTTTAATTGAGTCTTTCATTATTTCAAAAGGAGACACATACATTTTGTTTGAATTATTTGCTTAGTTTCTAATTTCTTTTTTAAATCATCAATTTCTTCCTTTTGCTTCTTGAAAGACAAAGACTATAATCCACTCAGCTTTTATGGTGCTTCTTATTATTGCAATAATGAGTGGCTAATTCATTATTTTTTTTTTTCTTTCACACAATGTGAATCTAGAGTTTTCCTTTAGGGCAACATGGTAATTGGAAGGTTGGATTTGAATTTTCTTGATAATATAGTCACATCCAAGGTTAAATGAACATGGACACACACAGAGGCACATATAATATTTTATATATCAGTGTGTATGTATATATATATAGGGGTGTGTATATATTATGTATATATATATATATTACATGTATATATAATGTATATGTAAAAAGTCATGAAAAAGTGTCCTGTTCTACTCTTTGTCTCCCCCCAGAAACAATGTCTTCAGTTCAATTTTCTAAAATCCAGCACTTTCAGAGACAGCAACAAGGTCCAGGGGGGTAGGAGGAAAAATCAACCTAAGAAAATTTATAAAAGCATAATGAACACAGAACACAGCAGACCTAGGAAGCTGTTGAAGATGTACTGCCCACCTTGTCCAGACTGTATCTACATTGTCTGAATTCTCTGGATAACTGGCAGGTTCTCCTCTTTTCTTTCTGCTTTCATTTCAACAGTTTTTTGTATTACTAATTTGAAAAACTACTTATCCTGATAATTTTATTATAAATGAAACTTTGATCCCTACTTTCCCAACTCAGAATGTATATTTTCTCAGCATATAGTAAAAATATAGTGATGACTATTAATGTCATTCAACCATGCATGGATTTCACCATTTATTCAACCAGTGAACAGTGATTGGAGGTCTCTTATCTAGTGATGAGACAGAAACAAGGATAAATAAGGTTTGTTCTCTACCCTCAAATAAAACCGAATCTATTGGAGGCGATTACTCTGCATGTAACTAATTATAATACCATGAGATACGTGTAAATGGAAGTTTGTGTATGGCCACGTGGGAACGCTGGCGATGAAGCTCATAATTGCAAGAGGATCACAGGGGAGGAAACCTTCCAGCAGAATCTGGAAGGCGCCCGGTGGACTGGTAGCAGAAGCAGGTCATGTTTGGGGGATGACACATGGTTTGGTGTTGAGGGAAAGAGATTAAAAGGATAAATGAGGGTGAAGGAGAAAAAGCTAGTTATAACATGCTAAAAAATGTTTACTATTTTCCTAATACCAAAGAAGCAGGATTCCAAAGTTACCTTTCTTGTCAGCTAAGAAGTAAGGAATAAAATGTTGACATTGATTTGGTTGCAAAGAAAAGGATTAAGTGTCACTGAAAAGTATAGGTGCCTGGAGGAAATGTTGAACTCTTCGGCTTTGAATCTTTCATTCTCTTGAAAGAAATACATCTTGTCCTGATGGCTGGATATTGTGATTTAATTTGGCAGATGGCAATGTAGAGATAATAATGGCGACTGCATTTGGAAGAGTTTTTTCTAATTAGTTATTTAAAAAAAAAATTTTTTTTTTTTTTGTAGAGACAGGACTCGCTAAAGTGAATCTCCAACTCCTGGCCTCCATCAATCCTCAAGCAATCCTCCTACCTCAGCCTCCCAAAATGCTGGGATTATAAGTGTAAACCACCATGCCTGGCCTGGAAGAATTTATTGAGGCTGAGAGAGAGAAGTCTGAGATGTGGACCTCACCTCATCCCAAAAAAGATGAGCATATTTTCTCCTTTTGAGTTGCAGAGTACAGGAAAGACAGCTTTCCTATTTGGGAAGGAAAATATGGTTTCAAATGTTTCAAGCATCAAGTGATTCTTTCAAATCATATTTTGAAGACATAGGTATAAATAAATGAGAAGCGTATGGAGTAATTTAAAATTAAGGAACAAGAAATGGGGCAAATCATGCTTTGGACTTAATCCAAACATAGATGTTCGAGAAATCATTTGGAATTTTCATGAATCTACACGAAATCTGGTTATGCATCTTTCCATTATATGCCCTGTGAATTTTACTCAGAACCCAGCATTTTTGTGAACATAGAGTCATCTGTGGAGAAATGATCCAAACAGGCTTGGGAAAATTTAGTTTCTATATTGGGTACACAGTACCCTCATACAGGTCAATAAAAATGTCAGCTCCTGAGACAAGCTCCCACAGATCATCTAAAAAGTTCCATTCCACTCCCCACCTCAACATACAAACATGCCCATTGCACTCACAGATTTCACTAGTTATACTGCAATCACAAGCAGTCCCTAAATCTTAGTGGCTTATAGCAACAGAGGATTTATTTCTCAGTCTTGTCCCATTGATATTGGTTGTGGGGAGGCTGAAATCTCTCTTCCCCATGCAGATAGGAAAAGCAAACTCCCATCTGGAACACTCCATTCAGAGGCAGAACCATCTTGTGGTTCCTCAAACTTTGGTCTAGATGAGGCATAGATAACTTCCGCTTGTGGTTCATTAGTCAGAGTAAGTCATATGTCCAAGCTTGACTTCATTAGGATAAGAAGACACTTCCTATGGGAAGGGGTAGCAGGAAGCTATGCTATCAGGAAAGACACAAGAGAGAGGGAGAACACTTGAATTGAATAAGTGATATAATCTTTTTCTTTCTTACTTTTTATTCTAAAGATGTGGGATACAATTCAGGGTTAGGTATACAAATGTTCATTATGTAGGTACCCTTGCTGATGAAGTATGCCCCTCCCTCCCCTAACAGTTTCCCTCAACTGCCAATCCCAACCCCCCTCCCCTGACAGTTTCCCACTACTGCCAATCCCTTTCTTATAGTATTATGATAATTGTTCAAGGTCCGCTTATGAGTGACAACATGTGGTACTCTGTTCTTTGTTTCTGTGATAGATCACTGAGTGTGATCAACTCCAAATCCATCCAAGTTGCTGCATAGTCCATATGTTTGTCCTTCTTTATGGCTGCATAATATTCCATTGTGTATATGTGTCACATTTTTTGATGCAGTCCAGTTTCGATGGACAACATGGTTGGTTTCATGTTTTTGCTATTGTGAATAGAACTGCAACAAACATATGTATGCAGGTTTCTTTTTTGTAGAATGATTTGAGTTCCTCCAGGTATCACCATACACAAAATTAACTCTAAATGGATCAAAGACCTAAACATAAAACCTCCAACTATAAGAATCTTAGAAAATGCAGGAGACACCCTTATGGAAATTGGAACTGGAAACCAATTCTTATTCAGAAATCTAAAGGCCAATACCTTAAGAAATAAGATAGACAGGTGGGACCTCATCAAACTAATGAGCTTCTGCAAAGCAAAAGAAACCATCAAGAGAGCAGTGAGACAGCCCACAGAATGGGAAAAAATATTTGCCAACTGTATAGCTGACAAAGGCCTAACATCTAGGATCTACAAGGAACTCAAACATGCCGAAAGGAAAAAAAACAAACAGCCCCTTTAAAAAGTGGGCAAAAGACATGAATAGACACTTCTCAAAAGAAGATACACGGGCAGCCAACAGACACATGAAAAAGTGCTCAGCCTCACTAATCATCGCAGAAATGCTTTTCAAAACCACAATGAGATACTGCCTAACCCCAGTAAGAATGGACATCAATGATAAAACAAACAACAACAGATGTTGGCAGGGATGCAGAGAAAAAGGAACACTTCTACACTGCAGGTGGGAATGCAAACTAGTGCAACTTCTTTGGAAGACAGTGTGGCAATTTCTGAAAGAACTAGAAATTGATCTTCTGAATAAGTGATATAATCTACTAGGTCTGTTATCTTTCAGTATTAGTAAATTTTGAAATTGGGTCTACTTGTTTATTATCTGCCTCCCTCAATTTTGCAAGCTGCATAAAAGTAAAGACCACACCCTATGTTTATCATATTGTAGGCATTGCTGCTTACGATTTACTTAATCGATATTTGCTGGGTCAATAAATGAAGTTTCTGCTTCTCCTCCTGAAGAATGGGCATGTCGATATCTCTTCTTTATAGGAATGCTAAGAAGATCAAAGGAGAGAATTTTTTTTATTTTCTTATTCTTAGGGCACAAGGTTGTAGAAAACTTTTAGGATAAAAAATATGAACACTTTATAAACCGATGAAAAAGTTTTGCATTCCAGAAAGGACATTCTCATATGCAGTTCTCAGACTTTCTTTCAGTTTCCAGCCTTCTCCCTGCCATTTGTGGCACCAGTGAGTTCCATTGTCAGCCGAGATTGTTCTATTCCCATGTTTTCTCTATAGGTGAACTTGTTCCAGGATATCTAGTCACATAGATACAGGGTGACTTATCAGGGTTCTCGGTTTCTCTATCAACAGGATAGGGGTAGTCTTTTCCTGTAATCTTTAGATATCCAGGTCCCAGACAATAACTCACCTGTGTTACTTAAAAATAACTCTCTGGGATCCTCCTCCAGGTAAAGTGGCTTGGAAGCCCTGTTAGAACATATGACTGACTGCTGGAAACTCGTGTTTTTTTTAATAAATGTTTTCAGATAGGAGATCTAAGGGCAACCCATTTTGTTTTCTCAAATTTCACAGGGAAACACATATACTACAGATTAGCCTTGAAAATGGAGTTGACAAGGAGCCAAAGTACAATAATTATGCTATTTTTCCATATTCTGGAGATTTAAAATAATGTTCATCACTAATTAGTCATTTTAGTCATTACTCAGTTCATTCAACATTAATAAATTGGAAGCATCAATGTGACTGCTATATTTTTGGGTATATTATTGTAATTACACATTTTTGTCATTATTTTTTTTCTTGCTGGATACAGATCACATATACTTGTTTCTCTAGTTCCCAAGTTCAGACACTGGAGCTTATCCTTGACCAACTAGCTTATTTTGGAGTCTTCATTGTATCGGAGGCTCTTTGGGTACAGGGAGACATTTATCAATTCTAACCGACTCCTTCTGCCTTGGTGATCCCCGGGGAACTTCTGTCTTAGGAGCACAAAATGCTTTTCTTAAGATGTTACTTAATGAGCAATATCTTATCCCTACATTATAAATGAGAATAGTGAAATCTATTCAGGGACCATGGATGCATCTATATCTTGCAGTTTCTGTCCTGACTTCACCAGCATCCTGAACAACCTGGAGGAGGATGAGTTATGCCTTAAAAGCAGAGGACATGGCATTCAGCTTTCTTGCTCTTTTCCCAGCCACAGCAAAGAGCAATATTGAACCGCTGCCTACTTGGGCAAATTATAGGTAAACAACTAAGATATGGGGAAGAGAAGCCATGAATAAATACCTCCTCCATGTTTTTAGTGCTCCAAGTTGGAGGGATACTATCAGAAACTACTCAGTATTGTCCCCTTAATCCCTTAAGTGATTTTTTTTAGGCATCCCTTTAGACTTTTCCACTTGTGACCTCTGGGTGACCTTAGGATTCAATTTGCCTCTGTATTTTGATAGCTACAAAAGTTCAGCGCATATTTCTCTCCTATCTCTAGGCTTCTATATCTGATGCATAATGGACATCTTTGTCTGATTGTCCTGAGTTACTTCAAATATAACATGTCCAAAATATCAATGATTAGTTTCCTCAAAACTGCTTTTTTTCCTCTGCAACCTTTTCTGGAGAAATGAGTACTACCTCTTCCCTCATCCTGGTCTAGTGCCCTCTTAGTGAAAATCCTATTGTCCAAACACCTTTACTTTTCTCGTCTTTTCAGCTGACTATGAGTGAGCTCTTTGAAAACAGGGTTTTATTATTCATGTCCAATACCCTCAATAATGGAGCCTGGAAAGTAACAGACAGTACATGTTTGGAAAAAAAATGACTGAGTAGCACAAGTCACAATTGTAAAGATGTAGAATCAACCTAAATGCCCATCTACTGATTAGTGGATAATGAAAATGTGAGAGAGATATATATATACATACATACCATGGACTACTATTCAGCCATAAAAAAGAATGAAATCACATGTCTTTTGCAGCAACTTGGATGAAATTGAAGAACATCACCCTGAGTGAAGTAACGCAGGAACAGAAAACTAAACACCACATGACCTCACTTATAAGTAAAAGCTAAGCTAAGAAGCTGCAAAGGCATATGGGATGTTATAATGGACATTGGGGTAGAAGGGAGAGGATGGAGTGTTGCTGAGGAATGAAAAATCACCTCTTGGGTACAATGTGCACTGATGGGGTGGTATGTATACTTAAAGCCCAGACTTCTTCGCCACTGTGTAATGCATCCATGCAATCAAGAACTATTTGTACCCTCTAAAGAGATGGAATATTTTTTTAAATGACTGAATAGAGTGAGTATTATCGTAACTCATGATGTAATTAAGCATGACCTAGTCAGTGTCAGCAGAGTGGAGAAGTTTGGGGAAGGCTGGACATGGGCTTAGACCAATTAATTTTGGAAGAATAAAGATCAAGAAGAAGTTTAGTCCAGCATCTAGAACACAAAATATGGAGAGTGTGGTGCCAACAGGCCTTGTTTCAAGCAAGGAGTGGGTGCTGGGATGAGGTCTGATGTGGCAGTGCAGTAGATGGAGTCTTGGGAGAAAACACTTAAGGTCCAGACCCGCACACAGCATCAGAAATGCATACTAGGAGGCAGCAGGACCTGGGCAGGGCCCCTGGGAGCCCATAGAAAGGACTGGCAAAAACTAAGGTCAAGTTTTTTCTAGGCCCAGAAGTAAGAGCAGAGTTCTTGGCACAAGTGTCCTGATGGAGGCTTCAAGGGGGCATTCGTCCCAATGTGGATGGCCCATGTGCAGTTGCTCAGATCTGGGGCCCAAGGCCTGGCTGGGCTGCTCATAGGGAAACTTGTGGTTGAGAGCCAGCATATGCACTGGATCCGCTGCAGTTTCTCCTACACTGGTCAGTCTTATATTGGAGTTCAAGAAGGGACTAAGATAGTTGGTGGGCGTTAAGGACACTAGCCACAAGGAGAAGAGACTTTGCTGCACATGAGATAGGTCTAATAAATGTTAAAAGTCTGGTTTGGTCTTATTTAAAGCATTAGTCTAAAATCAGCTAAGTATCAAAGCCGATCTTCTAGAAACTGGGTGAGGTATTTATGGGGACTCTCTGTACAATCTTTGCAACTATCTTTCTTTTTTAAAAAATTTATTGTTTTTTCTCTTTTTTTATTTTACAGGTGTGGGGTACAATTCAGGGTTAGGTATACAAATGCTCATTATGCAGGTACCCTTGTTGATGAGGTATGTCCCCCCTCCCCTGGCAGTTTCCCACTACTGCCAGTCCTGCCTCCTTCTGCACCCCAGCAGTTTCCCGCTACTGCCAATCCTTTTCTTATAGTATTAACGATCATTGCTCAAGGTTCATTTATGGGCAAAAACATGTGATACTCAGTTCTTGGTTTCTGTGATACATCACTCAGTATTATAGACTCTAAGTCCATCCAGGTTGCTGTGAAATTCATGATTTTGTCCTTCTTTATGGCTTTGCAACTTTTTTGTAAATCTAAAATTATTCCAAGATAAAATTTTTGTTTAAAATATTTATTAAAAACATAATCAATCCCATATTTGTGACCTAACTCTTGATGGATTTGGAATACTGAATTTAAAGTCAGTATTTTGGAGCCTTCCATTGAAAAGAAATCAAATAGATGGTACTTTATTCCTTACTGGGATTAGATGATGCTAAACTGGCTAGGTTTGGAGTAGTCAACAGAGAGACATTTACCGAGTAGATAACTTTCATAGCCACAAAGGCTATTCTGAAGTCCTTCCCATGGGGTGTATTCAGGAACTGGAGTGCTTCTTACTCTGTTTCTCACAATTTGACCCTAGTAGTTGGGTGGGATGAGAGCTGGGATTATGCTTTGAAAAGAAGAAAAAAGTATGCAGAGAAAGGGAGGCTGTGGTATTGTAGTGCCACAGAATTGAAGTCAACCCTTTCTTTGCTACTTCTACTTTCTACTTTCAAATGCATCAGCCCCTGCCTGTCCTTAGATGACCTTGTTTCTTGGAGTTGCCAGTTGACAAGTAAGGTTGCCAATAGAAGCCAGTTGCTCTCTTCTGATGCTGGAACTTACAACCTGTCATCTTTTTTGTCTGCAGAACAGAGAACACAGCCAAGCCGGGAGTCTGTTGTATGGATTCGAATCTCATTGGAATGATGATCGTAACATTCATTTCAAGGAAAAGTAATAAATCCATACCACTGCTACCCTGTCTCAGTCTTCAAGTGGTCAGGAAAAATTACGATGGGGTTGGAGACGAGATGGAAGGGACCTAAGATGGTGATAATTTTTCCCTACTGCAAAGAAGTGGACACAATAGTCATAATGTAGGCATATTTACTAGCCTGTGCATCTGACAGCATCTTTAATGTGGCACCCTGACCTGTATGAGAGCCATAGCTCCCAAATATATTTGCAAGTAGGAGGAGGGGAGTTAATTGATTGAGAACATTTCAGACAAGCTGAGAGAGAGCGAAGGTGCAAAGAGTTCAATAACTAGAGAGGGAAAGCATGAAAGAGTATACCCAGCAAAATCAAGTACAAACTAAAAATCCCTCCTGAGAGTTATTTTATCAGTACCAGAGTGAATAGTGGACAAATAATCAGTGAACTCAGCAAGAAAATCGGAATTATTTCAAACAGGGCCAGCACGCATTTGGAAGGGGAAACTATGCAGCTGCCAGAAATCTTAGGGTACATTTGTTTAGGCAGCTCCCAAATTACCTCCTTATCTTCCCCCTTCTGGGGACTTCTTTTTGATGGGGCAATGACAGAAATTCCAGGCTGGGAGACTGCTCAGGTAGAATCAGCTGAAGAGAGGTGCTGGAGACCCATCGGGGCCAAATGATACATCATCATTTAGGGCAGCCCTGGGAAGTTTGCCGACTCAAGAAAAAGGTCTTATTTACAAAGAACAGGCATTCAGTGAGACAAGTTTACCAAGTTATTGAAGAGGGACCAATGAAAAAAAGATTATCTGAAGAGAAAGGACAGAGTATTAGGAAGAACTGAGGTCTCAAAGAAAATGCTTAATTCCCAAAGAAAATGTGGAAAAGTGAGAAATGCCATAACTCACTTTTGGAGTGACAGAGATTAAGTCCAAACATCTCTGGGTATACCTCTGTGATCCAGGGTAAAACCCCTGAACCAATTTCCTCACATATAAAGAGGAAACCTGCCCTAACAATCTTGCAGGGTGTGTTATGAGAATCATTTGCAATGACATACATATAAAAATTGTGAAAGTATATAATTACAAACCAGATAAGACATCTTTGACCTTGACAAGAAGTGATTTTTCTGTTTCCTTCACCTCTCCCCATGCTCACCTCATCAGTTGGGGGACTAAGTGCATGTTTTGTTTTATTTTTATTACTTTTATAGAAAGACCTTATTTCCTCCTTTTAATTTTCCCACATTATAGATGGCAATATTTCTGATAACTAGTTAGACTGTTAGGGTATTGTATTTACAGTGAAATCCCTATTGATATTTTCCATTGATTTCTTTCCCCACATCCATCACAATTGCTTTAAAGTACCTACAAATTGACCAAAACTCCCTGTCTGACAGTTCTCCTTATCCATAAGTCATTTATTTCAGTATCTTGAAACAGTCAATGAGGGATTATTTGTGTATCTACATATCTTTGTGTGTTTACATATATGCAGACAACACCTGCCTCTATGGAATACCAAGCTTTCCAGAAATATCATACAATTAACTATCTTGGCTGTACTTTAAAGAAGAAAAAAAATGGACATTTCTTCCATTTTATAGATGAAAAACAGGCCCAGTCACACATGGAATGAATATTATAACTGATTAGAATTGATTCTTCTTGAAACCCAGGCCTCTTATATCCTCTAACATGATCTTTCTCACTTAGTCCATATGCTTTTTCTACTCTTCATTTGATTCTGGAAAGCCCCAACCTCTGTTTGGCCTAAAGGACAGTTTATGTTGGGACCAGGGGGATTGAAGAAGACAAGACCAGGGTCCAGATCCACAACAGGTCTACCCAGAGTACCTCAGGTTAGCACTTTCCTGGGTGGACTGTTTGTTTGGTAAATCGATGCTGTGCTGACCAGTCTCAGATCTGCCTTCATTTGAGCCTCCGATAGCTGTGACTCCACCAGTTGCCGTAAGAGGCATTATTTGGCTATTCTATCACATACCTTCAAGGCATAGCACATGAATCTTAAGTTGCTAGGCCAGAAGAATAGATTTTAAGAGCTCAGGGGAAGGAAAGTGTGCCTGCAACCTGCTTTTAGCCCTAGTCAGAGGTAGATGATTGGATGTCATTAGAAGAGAATTCTTAAGCCTGGGGACATCATTAACAGAACTGTGGCCACCTGCTGTCAGGTGCCAGCATTGGGGGAAATTAGTAAACTGGATACCTGAAGATCACAAGGGCTAAGATGGAAAAGAAACAGAAAAAGAGCACTCAAAGAAGACTAAAATCCCAGAAATGACCTTGAGAGTTTAGCAGTGTGGAGAAAAAAAATCAATTGGCTCCTTTATGAGTGGCTGATACAACAATAACCCTGGCCTGGTGAAATATCACAGGACCTATGTGCCCAAGGTTGGAGGCTGACCGAACCATCATCCAAAGCCAGTGTCATTGTGCTGCAGGGTCCACCCTTAGCATCCTGCAGATAAAGAAAAAAGGTAGCAATCGATATAGGACATGACGAAAGCCCAGGAGAGCCAAAAGGAGTTGGCAGGTCATGGGAGGAGAGAGGCAAAAGAAACAAAATAGCCCCGGAGATGTCAGCCTCAGATTTCTCAAGCAACACAAAGGATGTTGGATTTCAATGCACACTGCTTGGCTCTGTTCGTGGTGTAAAAGGGAACAAGGTAGTCAGTGTTAAAGGAAAGAGGGGAAAAAATGGCTGACGACAGTCTTGGAGTTGAATTTAAAAATGTCAAATTAAAGGCGTGTGTATTGAACTGAGGAGCTGAGTGCTGGTCCTCTCCCCAAAACTCTTCAATTACCAGGGTTGGTATCTAGGCTCCCAGGCAGCATATCAACCACTGAGAGGGATCAGAAATGCCCTGAATCACTCTTCCCCACAGTATCTCCCCCATTTGAAGTTTAAGTTCTTCAGCTTGCTGAAGAACTTAAACTTTTGATTTCCACTAACATGCAAACTTTTGATTTTCACTAACATGCAAACTTCTGAGGAGACATAACCTTAGTGTCAGCTTCAGTACTTTTCCCCAGAGCATATCTGTTAGTAGAAATCACTAGGAGAGATTTACATCACCATCTTTAAACTGTGACCTTTTAAAGATACTAGCCAACTTCCTAAGGTTTGCTGACCTGCTCTTCACAGGAGAAAATATAAATGGTGCTCCCTGGAGTTGTGCAAAATGGTGGCCCTGCATCCATCTGTCTCAAGCTAGTTTTTCCCTGAGGTTTGTATCTACCTAAGTTTCAAGCACTCTCAGCTACTAATTCTTTGGGTTTGCTGTTGTGACTCCTTGCTTAATTTCTGATTTTACTAGCCTAGGACTACATACAGACTTTGTGGATCTCTTGTTTCTGAATCCATAGATTTCTCTTAACTCCTAGCTCCGAGGATCCCCTGGGTCTTCCCTACTCCTTCTCTGCCCTTTCTTGATGTCTTTTGCTTTGTCTATTTCCTCAGTCTTGGCTTGCAACTTTTTTGTGTGTGAGCATTCATTGCTCATGGTCTTGGTGTGATCTGGATACCTGAGGAAGATGGTAAGGGGTTCAGAAAAGAAGAAAAGGAAGAAGAGAAGTGAAACACCTAAACATAAACTACTTTCTCAAAAGTGCCTTCACCATTAGAAAACATTTTTTCAGTAGGTACTGATAAGATAGTTTGTTGGTTCATTTTTAGTGCATCTTATACCCAGATCTTTGTTTTGAAGGCCTTCAAAACCAAAGCAACTACAGCTCTAAAACAGTGTTTTCAAAGAAGAAAAAAACGTGTGTACAGTGGAAATAGCGATTTCCACTGATTATCCTAATATTTGGGTCTTTCAACAGTTGAGACTTTCTGTCTTGAATGGCCACGGGTTCTAGTGCAAGTTCTGTTATTAACAAAAGGACACAGCCTTATCCAACTCAAATCTATTTTCTCACATCTAAATCAAAGAAAATTATCTTTGATAATTTGTTAGCGATCTAGTAAAGAAAGCTATGGGCACCAGTGAAAGAATAAAGGCCTGGGAACTCACTGTTAGGTTCTATGGTTCTGTCACTCAGCAGCGGCATCTACATCAAAACACTTAACTTCAATTTTCTGCAAAATCAAATCTAATATCTCTTCTAGCTCTCAAATTCTAAAATCATATGACTCCAAGTGAATAGAGATAAAAGACTATTAAAAATTAAAATATAGAAGGAATTTTGCTTTAGCAAATTGCTCAGATTAATTCAGATTTAATCCTTTATCATAATATAGGTCTTTCTATTTAAGACAATGTATTTTGCAAATGGAGATTTCTTGGTTAGATGATGGAACTCTAGAACTGCCACATCTCAAAGTAGACCTTAAAGATATAAGATAATTTCTCATTGTATTATGTGAAGAATCTACTTTATAAGTTTAGAAAGTTTAATATACTTAGTTTTAAATGTGATATTTATAAATTATAATCAGGACCTTTCATATCAATATGTTTACATAACTCGGCATTTTTCCTTTCTTAGAAATTACACAAAACAACAAAGAAAAAACCCTGAAAACTCCATTTTAAATGAAGCTAGAATAAAGATATAATATACAGATGGAAAAAACATATAAGAGCCCCCAATATCTACTGAGATTGCAATGATGCTGTGGAAGGAAGTACAGAAAGAGTGCCCAAGACTAGCAGATCTCAGAAAATAGTAGGAAAACCAAAACAAAACTTCTTGAAGGAAAAGGACCCATTCCATTCTTTGCCAAAATGGGATCATAAATTGAGTGGGCAGTATTGGTAATTGAAGCCAATATGATTAAGAACAAACAAATGAATAAGCAGACAAAAACCAAGAAAGTCTTGGTTACATAAAGAATAAAATAAGCAACCATATATGTAGGAAGCAGTCTGTCTTCATACCAGTTAACAAATGACCTTAACCCCTTTCCCTCTATAGGAACCTCCTGCAAAGAGCAGGTCCAGGAGAGCTCAACTCATACGATAAAAATAATAGAGTAACTGAAAAAGTATTCATAGAATGATGTTATAATAATCTGGGAGGAAAGCATAGAAAGTTTCCAACAAAAATTTAAATGTATTTATAAGAAACACAAAATTATATGAATAAAGGCATATGGAGTGAAAGATTCAAATTTGTTGATCTCGTCATATTGATCTGTAGATTGAACACAATACCAATAAAAATCCCAGCGGTGTTATTTGTAAAAATCAGCAAGGTAATTCTAAAATTAATATGGACATGGTAAGGATCAGGAATAGCCACACTAATTTCAAAAATGAGAAAAAAGGCTGGAGGATGATACCATTTAAGACTTACTATAGAGTTGTAGTAATCAAGATGCTATGGTATTGGCATAATAATATAGAAATCAATGCAACAGAATAGATAAGAGTCCAGAAAGAGACCCACATATATACAATTATTTTTTATTGTGGTGCTAAGGCAATTAAATGGGGAAAAAGTATTTTTAACAAATTATGTTATTACAATGAGATAAACATAAGAAAAAGAAAAAAAGAGAAACCTTACCTTTCACTGTATACAAAAATAAATTTGAGATGGATTATATTAGCAATAATAGTAAAAAAACCAAAACAAAACAAAACAAACCCTACCACTAGACAAAGAACACCAGAAAAATACTGTTACAGAGCAGATGAAGAATGTGACCATGAATTAAAAGAGAGAAAATAATTTGAAAGAACTATTGTCTGTAAAAGGGATACTGCAGAGCAGACATACAAGGACCTAGAGGACAGATGTTAGGACGATAGGATGAGATGGAACATGAGCTTGAAGAACTGAAGAACACAGTAAAGGGGAAATTTTCACCACACAAATGAAATGAAAATTTTAAAAGTCCAATGACAAATAGGCACTACAGAAACACAGGATAGATTATAAAACACATTAAAATAAAGTATGAATGAAAGCAAACTAATTATACACCACAAAATAAATTTAAAGTAAGCAGAAGAATGGAATTTCAAAGGATAAAAGCAGATATTAATGAGTTAGAAATAGGAAAACAAATTACCACACAAAAATGTTAGCATTCTGAAAGAAGTCAATATAACAAATTAACTACAGCTTAACCTAATCAGTTAAAAGGGGGAGAAAGTAAAAATACAAAAACAAAATGAGTTAATCACATAAACAGAAAAAATCAAGACACTCTTAAGAAAAGGCTTTGCTCAATTTTATGCAAATTTGAAAGCCTGGGCAAAGGGAAGATATTTTAGGATATTAAGATTTACCAACTGACCCCAGAAGATATAAAAAATTTAAATAGATTGATTTCTTCTGGGGGGGGGGGGGACGAAAGGGCTAGGTCCAGAATGTTCTACAGGAAAATTGTATAAAAACTTTAAAGAGCATGTAATTCCAATGCTATTTAAAGTGTTGCAAAAAATAGTAAAAAAAAAAATAAAAGGAATTCTTGCAACGTAACTTATGGAGTAGGTTAAATATTAACTTCCAAACTGTTTTTCAAGCAAAATCTGGACGAATACTGCACTGAAAAATTATGAAACAACTTGATTTTAAAATATTATTTTAAAAATCTTAAACAAGATATTTGTTGACAGAAGTTTGTATAAAAAATTGAAATAATGTATAATGATCAAGTTGAGTTTATTAAAGTAATGTAAAATATGTCCAGTATTAGAAAAACCTTTAAAATATTTTTATCATATTAATATATTTAAGGAGAATAAAATCATATAAACATGTTTGTAGGTGCTGAAAAGGCCTTTGATAAAATATACCAGTCAAAACCAGAAGAACTGAGAACTGCCTCCTCCCCTCACCAATAAATTAGCACCAAGTAGCACCAACTAGCGGTTTACTACTAAAAATGGAGAGAAATCATGGAAAGAAGCTGCCCCTCTGTCACAGACATAGGGATGGCTGAAAGCTAATGGTGGAATTGGACTGAGAAACACCTACCCGCAGACCCCACAAGGTAAGAGAAGACCACAAGTAGAAGAATTTGAAGCCTGTCACACTCTGAGGATTATAACAGTAACTTTAAAATTTAAGCCCAGGTCAGTTATTGACAAGATTGAAATAAAATCTCTCCATAGACATACACAAATAACATGGCAGAAGGAGAGATGCAACCATTTACTCCTGTATTTACTGTTATAAACATTTATGGTCAACTGATTTTCAACAATGATGCAAAGGCAATTCAGCGGAGAAACGATAGCTTTTTCAACAAATTTTTCCAATGTTTCTGGAAGAATCAGACACTTAATCCATAGCTTGCATATACAGAAATGAACTAAAATAAGCCATAGACCTAAATGGAAGCCTAAAGTTATAAAAAATTCTAAAAGAAATAAATTTAGAACACTGGATTAGTCAAAGATGTTTATATATGACACCAGAAGCCTCATCCATACAATTAAAAATTGATAAAGAGGAATTCATCAAAATTAAGAACTTCTGCTCTTCAAATAGTATATTAAGAGACTCAAAAAAACAAGACACAAATTAGGAAGTATAATTGTAAATTATATTTCTGATTAAGGACTTGTTTTTGGAATATATAAAGAACCTGGAAAGCTTAGTAGTGAGACAACAAACAATAAATAAAAAGAAGACAAGATATTTTGAAAGACATATCACCAAAGAAGATATGCAGATGGCAGATCAATACATGAGATGTTCAAAATTGTTAGTAAAGCACAAATTCAAATCTCAGGGAGACACCATTACACACTTAGAATGCCTAAAACAAACAAACAAACAAAAAGACTGACCATACAAAGTATTGGTGAGGATGTACAAGAATTGCTGCATTCATACACTAGTTGTGGGAATATGAAATGGCACAACCACTTTTAAAAAGTTTTGTGGGTCAGCCAATGGTGGAGTAAGTCTCCCCAAAATTTTGTTTCTTCCACAAAGGCAATTTTAAAAATTGGCTGAAATTGCCAGACTCAACACTTTCAGACTCTAGAAATTACCCACAATGCTTGTAGCAACCCAGGGAGCATTTATTTGTTTATTTTTTTAAATGGCTGATAAAAAAATTGGTAACAACAGTCAACTTCGTGGTATTTAACTTATTTTTCTCTCCTATTCTCCAACTCCAAAATGACTTTAAAAAATAAGAGCCAGCATTGTCCGTGCAGTTTTGCAGCCACTGGAAGAAGAATGAAGTCAAAGCTCTTTCAAAACATTACACAAAAAAATTGTCATTATTTGACTTCTCCGGTGATCCCCTAGAAGATCCCACTAATAAGGCTGCCAGTATTTGCCAAAAAAAAAAAAAGCCTTTTTCCCAGGGAGCACGTGTTAAAAACAGTTATTGGCAAGTGTTTTACCTTTGTGGTAGCCTGAGGTGGGGAATGTTGGTTGGAGGTGAACAATAGAGTAATTAAAAATCTTAAAAGAAAAAACTGACATGTGAGGATCTGCTCAAGCAAAAAGTATTGGTGAGGATGTACACACACACACACACACACACACACACACACACACACACACACACACACACAGTCTCTCTAGTTTTATTGATTTTAGGCTGTGGTGTGCCGAATAATGGCTATCAAAGATGCCTGAGACCTATAAATGTTGTCTTATATGACAAAGACACTTACTGGTGTCATTAAGCTAAGGATATTGAAATTTGACACAAAAGAAGGCAACATGAGGATTGAAGCAAGATGCTATGCTGCTAGCTTTGAAGGTGGAAGAAGGACCAATGAACCAGGGAATGCAAGGAATAAAACTCTAAAAGCTGGACATGTCAAGGAAGTAGATTTTTCCCTTGGTCCTCTGAAGATAGTAAAATTCTGCTAATACTTTGATGTCTGCACAATAGAAATGAGTTTAGATCTGACATTCAGAATTATAGAAAAATAATAGCCAGGCATGGTAGCATGTGCCTGTAGTTCCGGCTACTTGGAAGGCTGAGGCAAAAGAAGGGCTGGAGCCCAGTTGGTTGACATTGGGGTGGCCAAGAGTGTGCCACTGCACTTCAGCTTGAGTGATGGAGTGAGACTCCAACTCAGAAAAAAAAAAAAAGAAAGAAAATAAAAGTGTGTTGCTTTAAGCTGCCAAGTTGGTGGTAAATTTTTACAGAGCCATAGGAAATGAGTACATAAGCATTTACGAAAATCTTTATCCAATCATTAGCTAACCAATAAGGTAGCTGGCTACAGACTTTAGTAGGCACACATGACAAACAATACATACTTTACATAATTCATTTATAAAGTAAGTAAACAATAAATTAACTACAACAAGCAAAAACAACAAACCCTAGGGATGTGGAATAATATGATTTCCAGCATTGTTATACTATATTATTTAAAATGTCAAATTTTTAATGAAAAATTATGAGACATGGAAAGAATAAAGTAAGTATGACCTATACTCAGGGGAAAATGCAGTCAATAGAGACTTTTTCTGGGAAAGACTTGGACTTAGCAGATATAGACTTTAAGTTAGCTATGTTTTAAATGTTCAAATAACTTTAAAAAGTCTATATAAAGGAAAATATAAAGATTATGTCATCAATAGAAAATATCAACAGAGATAGAAATAATTTTTTAAAATTCTGGTGTTGAAAAATATAATAGCTGATATGAAAAATTTAATAATGTTAGTCAAGAGAAGATTTGAAAAAGAATTTATGAACTTATAAATGAGTCATTGAGATTATCTAGATTGAAGAAATGAAATAAAAAAGAATAAAGAAAAAGACACAGAGTCCTAGAAAACTGTGGAGTATTATCAAGTACACCAACATACAAATTATGGGAGTCTCAGAAGGACAGAAGAAAGAGAAAAGGACAGAAAATACATAACAAAAGAATATTCAAAAAATGAAATAAAGGCCAAAAACTTTCTAAATTCAATTAAAAAAACATTAATTTAAACATTTAATAAATTCAGTAAAGTCCAAGTAGGATAAACTAAAAAAAAAAAAAAAAATCCACATCTAGATACATTATTATTTTATTGTTGAAAGCTAAAAACAAAGTGAGAGTCTTGAAAGCAGCAAAGTAGAAGTGACATTGCTTACAAGAGACCCTCAATAATTTCTTGTCAGTGGTCATGGAGACTAGATGGTAATGGAATAATATATTCAAAAGGTTAAAAGTTAAAAGCAAACAAAAACAAAGCAAAACAAAAGCCCCAAACTTTGTCAATTATAAATTCTATATTTCAAAAAAATTATTTTTCAGAAATAAAGGAGAAATTAGAAATTTCCAGATAATTTTTTAAAAAACAACAGAATTTGTCATTAGCATACCTATGATATAAGAAACATTAATGGGAGTCTTTCAGGCTAAAATGAAAGAACACTAGACAATAATTTAAATTAGCATGAAAAAATAAAGAACCCTAGTCAATGTAACTACATAAGTAAATATAAAAGGCAGTATAAATGCATTTTTGTCTGTAACTCATTTTTTCTCTTATCTTACTTAAAAAACTACACAGAGCAAAAAATTATACTTCTGCATTTATGGGAATACAGTGTATAAACATGCAAATTGTGACAAAAACTGCATTAAAAGAGTGGGAAATTAATTTACAGGGGAGCAAAGTTTTTGTACTCTGTATTAGTCTGCTTGGGCTGCCATAACACAATATCAAAGGAGGATAGAAGCCCAAAAGCAAGATGTCATCAGATTGGTTTCTGGTGAGCCCTCACTTTCTGGTTTGTAGATGGTTGCCTTCTCCCTGTTTTCCTCACGTGGTCTTTCTTCCGACACACACAATGAGAGAGACCTCCCTGGGGTCTCTTCCTCTTCTTATGAGGACACCAGTTTTTATCAAATTAGAGCCTTATTCTTATGCCCTCATTTATCTTTAATTACTTCCCTAAAGGCCTTATTTTCATATAGAGTCACATTAGGGGTTAAGCTTCAACATGTAAATTTTGAGGAAACATAAATCAGTCCATAATATGTGCTACTGAAAATAAGTTGCTGTAAATATAAAAGAGATTGTTACAAAGTAAGATGTTAATTTAAATCCCAAGGCAATCACTAAGAAAATTACTCAAAATATATAGTCAAATAAATGACAAGATAATTAAAGTGGTACACTAGAAAATATATTCTAACACAAAATAAGGCAGTATGAAACAATAGAGAAACAAAAAAGTCATCAAACACATAGAAAAATAACAAAATGGCAACTATAGATCTTATTTTATTAGTAATTCTCCTAAATATAACTTGATTAAACACTCCAATTAAAAGACATAGAATAGCTGAATGGATTTTTAAAATGATCAAACTATACACTGTTCATAAGAGAAATATTTTAGATGCAGAAACACAAGTAGAATTAATGTAAAAAAGATGGGAAAAAATGCAATACTATGAGAAAATGACTGATGGTACTGGGAAACTATGGGGGGGAGGGGGATGGGATTAACAGTAGCAAATATCTGTCGGGGGATGGGAAAACACTTCTTATCTACAGGGTGCCTGAATGAAACATCATTGTACACCTAACCCTTAACTGTACCCTACAAAACCATAATAAAAAATACTGATTAATGAAAAAAAAAAAGATGGGAAAAATATACCATGCAGTCAATAACTGAAAAGATAACCTGAATAGCTATACTAATATCAGGAAAAAATAGACTTTAAGAGCAAAATTATTATGAGAGACAGGAAAGGACATTTTATAGAAGTGTCATTCTATCAAGAAGATATGTGTGTATGTGTGTGTGTATGTATGTGTGTGTGTGTGTGTGTGTGTGTGTGTGTGTGTAAAACAACAGAGCACCATACTATAAGAAGTAAAAACTGACATAAATGAGGGAGAAATGGACAATCCAATGATGATAGTTGGCAACTTCAGTACCCACTTCCAGAAATAAATAGAAAAACAAGATATAACATTAGCAAGGAAATAGAGGACTTGAGCAACACTGTAAACCAACTAGGTCTGGCCTGATGTGGTGACTCACACCTGTATTCCCAGAACTTGGGGAGGCTGAGATGGGAGGACGACCTGAGGTCAGGAGCTTGAGACCAGACTGGGAAACATACCAAGACCCTTTCTCTACAAAAAAGAATTATAATAACCAACTAGATTTGACAAATATCTACAGAACACTCCACTCAGCAACACTAGAATGCATATGCTTCTTAACACACATAGAACATTCTCTAGGATAGCCATATGTTAGACCATAAAACTACCACAAAAATGTAAAAGGAGTAGCATCATATATGATATGTTCTCTAACCACAATTAGAAATAAATTTGAAATTAACAACAGAAGAAAACTTGGGAAATTCACAAATATGTAAAAATTAAACAACATATACCTAAATAACCAATGTGTCAAGGAAGACATCACAAGAGAAATTAAAAAACACTTTGAGATAAATAAAAATGAAAATACAACATACTAACACTTACGGGACACAGCTAAAGCAATTCTTAGAGTGAAATTTGTAGCTTGAAAAACCTACAATGTAATATAAGATCTCAAGTCAATAACCTAGTCTTCTACCTTAAAAAGAAAAAATAACTAGATAAGAAGAAAAACTAAAAATCTGAAGAAAACAGAAGGATACAAATAATAGAATCTTAGTAAAAATTAATGAAATGAAGAATAGAAACATAATTTAAAAAATAGACAAAACCAAAAGTAAATTTTTTACTTGATCATCAAAATTAGATAGACTAAAGAAAAAGGAGCAAAGACTTAAATTATTAAAGTCAGAGTAGATCTCACTACTAACAGCACATAAATAAAAATATTATAAGAGAATAATGTAAACAATTGTATATTAACTTAGATGATACCTATATAACCTAAATGAAACAAAATAAATTCCTATAAAAAAACAAACTACCAAAACTAACTTAAGGAGAAATAACAATTCAAATATACCTATTACAAGAGATTAAATTAGTAATTTAAAAAATCTTCTTCTAAAAAAAGTGTATAATTAGATAGTTTCACTTGTGAGTGCACCAAAAAATTAAAGGATAATTAACATCACTCTTTCTTAAACTCTTCCAAAGAACAAACATAGAAAAAAAAAAGAAACATTTTCCAACTAATTCTATCAGGCAACTAGTATGCTGATGCCAAAGCCAAAGACATAACAAGAAAAAAAAAGGACTACAAATATTCCTTTTTAAAATATAACCATAAAAATTTCTCAAAACTACCTCATCAATAAGGGTACCTACACAAGGAAGATTTGTATACCTAATCCTGAATTGGACCTCACAATTTCAAAATAAAAATTAAAAGAGAAAAAAAATTTCTCAAAACATGCTGGGAAACTTAATTCAGGAGCCTATGAAAGCATTATATTCCATGACTAAGTGAAATTTTTCCTAGACATGCAAGGTTGGTTCAACCTATGAAAGTCAATTCATATGGTACATCCATATCAATAAAATAAAGAGGGAGAGCACATCACTTGATCATAACGATAGATGTAGAAAAAGTATCTGAAAAAAATATATACTATTTTCTATAAAAACATTAAATAAATTATAAATAGAAGAAAATTTACTCAAAATGATATGGGGCATCTATGAAAAACTTACAGCTAACATCATATTTAATAGTAAAGACTGAAAGCTTTCACTCTAAAATCAGAAATAAAACAACAAATTCTGCTCTTACCAGTGATTTTATTTTACTTTTTTTTTAGAGATGAGATTCTCACTATGTTACCAAGCTGGACTTGAACTCCTGGGCTTAAATAATCCTCTTACCTCAGTCTCTCAAGTAACTGAGACAACAGGCACACACCACCGTGCCCAGTGTACTTGCCACTACTATTTGATATTTCTTGAAAGTTTTACACAGGACAAGAAAATGAAATAAAAGGCGTTTGGATTATAAGAGAAGTAAAAATATTTTTTATTTGTAGATGATATGATCTTGTAGACAGAATACCCTGAGGAATCTGCAAAATATCTATTAGTCCTAGTAAGCACATTCAGTGATGTCACAGGATAAAAGATCAAAATTCAAAAATTAGTTGTATTTCTTTACATTTTTAATTCTAAAAATGAAATTAAGAAAAAATTCTATTTAAAATAGTATAAAAATAATTTTTAAAGTTTCGATAATTTTACACTAAAATCTACAAAACATCATTTAAAGAAATTTAAAAGTTGCTAAAGAAATGATAACCCATCGTATGTTCATGGATTGGAAGACTTAATATTGTCAACATGGTAATACTTTCCAAAGTAATCTTCATATTTAATGCAATATCTACCAAACTTAGGTCTTTTTTTTTCTTTGAAAAAATTGACAAGCTGATCCAAAAATTCACATGGAAATGCAAGAGAACCAGAATATTCAAAACGATTTGACTATCAAAAACCATATAAAAGGACTCACACTTTCTGATTTTAAAGCTTACTACACAGCTGCCTTAATCAAGATATTGTGGTACTGGCATAAAAATAAACATTAATGGAATACAACTGAGCAACAAATATATACATCTATGATCAATTGATTTTTTGACCAGGGTGCCAAACAATTAATTGGGAAACAGAATAGACTTTAAACCAATGATGCTAGGACCGGTGGATATACACATGCCAAAGATTGAAATTGGACTTCTCTCTCTCAGCATATAGAAAAAGTAATTCCTATACATCAGATCTAAATTTAAGAGTTGAAAATATAAACATATACACATATTTTTTAAAAGGCACAAATATTCACAGCTGTAGATTAGTTCATGGATTTTTAAATATGTCACCTAAAGCATAAACAACCAAAGAAAAATTGATAAATCGGACCTCATAAGAATAAAAAAAAAAAACTTGGGTTCATGAAAGGACACTATAAAGTAAAATGACAATACAGAGAATGAGTAAAAGTATCTGTAAATAATACACCTGACAAAAGTTCGGTATCCAGAATATAGTAAGAACTCTTACAACTCAACAATAAAAGGACAGATATCTCAACTGAAAAACAGACCAATGTTTTGAATAGATATTTCACCAAAAAATGG
This sequence comes from Carlito syrichta, assembly GCF_000164805.1. Taxonomy (NCBI): domain Eukaryota; kingdom Metazoa; phylum Chordata; class Mammalia; order Primates; family Tarsiidae; genus Carlito; species Carlito syrichta. The sequence continues at coordinate 97,768 of NW_007246070.1, forward strand.
TAGGTAAGTGGTCAGTAAAAATATGAAAAGATGCTTAACATCATTAGTTATTAGGTACATGCAAATTAAAGCCACAATGAGATACCACTTCATGCCCACCTGTACTGTTATGAAAAAAGAAAAGTAACAAGTATTGGTGAAGATGTGGAGAAATTGGAACCCTTCTCATATAATGGATAGGAACATAAAATAATGCATCTGCTTTCAAATACAGCTTGACAAGTTCTCAAAAAGTTAGACCTAGAGTTACCATAAGACCCAGCAATTTCACTCCTAAGTATAAACCCATGACAACCAAAAACATGTTCACGCAAAAACTTTCATATGAATTCCAATACGTGGAGACAACCCAGTGTTCATCAACTGATAAATGAACAAATAAAATGTAGTGTAGCTACAAAATGCAATATAATTCAGTCATACAAAATAAGTGGACATGCTATAATACAAATGAACTTTGAAAATACTATGCTAAGTGAAAGAAGTCAGACACAAAAGACAATTATATTTACATGAAAAATCCAGAATAGACAAGTTCAAAGGGAGAGAAAATAGACTAGAGAGAAAGAAGGAACTGGGGATATGGCTAATGGGCACAGGATTTCTTTTTGGAGGTAAAAATGTTCTACACTAGATAGTAATGATAGATATACAATCTTGTGAATATACTAAAAATCACTAAATGGCTCTCTCTTTCTCTCTCTCTCTCTCTCTCTCTCTCTCTCTCTCTCTCTCTCTCTTTCTTTCGAGTTGGAGTCTCACTCTGTTGCCCAGGCTGGACAGCCACCACCTACTGGGCTCAGATGATCCTTCTACCTCAGCCTTCCAAGTACCTGGAACTACAGGCATAAGCTACTATGCCTAGCTAGTTTTTTTATTTATTGTAGAGATGAGGTCTTGCAAAGTTGCCCAGGCTGGTCTCGAATCCCTGGGCTCAGGCAATCCACTCGCCTCAGCCTCCCAAAGTGCTGGGATTACAGGCTTAAGCCACTACGCCCAGCTGTACACTTTTAAAATGGAAAATTTCATGATACTGTATGTGAATTATATGTCAATGTTTTAAAGTTTGACTATTTCTAAAACTATTGAACACATACCAGTCCCATGACACAGTCACTCTACTCCCAGATATTTTCCTAAGAGAAATGAAATTGCATGTCCACAAAAAGACTTGTACAAAAATGTTCATAGTAGCTTTGTTTGTAATAGCCAGAAAATAGAAAAAGTTAACTGTCCATCAGCAGATGAAAAGATACATAAAATAACGTACATATTTACATGAGATATTATTAAGAGGCTTAAATGAATGAACTACTGACACATGGAGCAACATAGTCTATGGTCTATGGTCTGTCCACCTAGATTGTTCCCTATTTCACTTGATACATGAAACAACACGGACTTATTCCAAGATACTTACATCAGTGAAAGAAGCCACATTTTTAAAAAGTACATTCTGCATGGCTCTATGTATGTAAAGTTCTAGAAAACACAACCAAGTCTCTAGTGACAGAGATTATGTCACTGATTGCCTGGGAATGAGGACCAGAGTAGGGAGGTGAGGGAGAGAAGAATTACAACAGTATAGATATATGTGTTATCTTGACTTTGATGATTTCCTGGATATATTTCTCTCTCAACACTTATCAAATTGTATACTTTTAATATGTGCCGATTAATATTTTTAATGACATTTAATTAAGCTATTAACAATAATTAGTAGTTAAATGTCCTAATAAAAAGATAGGTAAAGATTTGAACAGGTATTTCAACAAAGAGATACAGATGCCAAATAAGCATATAAAAAGAGATGTACAGCATCATTAGTCATTAAGAAAATGCAAATTAAAGTCACAATAAGATTCTACTTTAAACCTACAAATAAAAAAAAAGGCAGAGTAACATACTGGTAAGAATATAGAGCAACTGTAGTTTTAATACATTGTTGATATGAATGCAGAACAATACAGCCACTTAGAAAAAGTCTGGCATTTTGTTTTAAAATTATACATGAACTTAACCTTACAACTCACACTTTTCACTTCTAGATATTTACCCCAACAACATGGAAACAAAAGTCCACACAAAGATCTGTAGGTTGTTATAGTGAACTGAAACCTAGAAACATCCCAAATATCTGTCTTTTGGAGAATGGATAAACAGACTGTGGTATAACCTACAATGGACACCTCAATAATAAAAAGGAACTACTGATAAATACAACGATACGGATGCATCTCAAAAGAATTGTGCTAAAGGAAATAAGCAAGATACAAAGAAGGCTACATGCTGTTTGATTCTACTTATTTTGGGGAAAAAACGTGTAGATTAAAAACCAGCAAATCAGTGGTTGCCAAGGGTAAAGGTGTTGGGAGAATTGACTATAGAATAGCATAGGGACATTTTTGTGTTGATTAAAAAATTTCTCTATCTTTAATATGTTGAATGTCTTGGGTATATTTGTCAAAATTCTTTGAACACTTTACCTAAAAATCTGAATTTTACTTTGTGAAAATTATACTTCCGTAAATCTGATTTTAAAGAAGTTCATGTCATGATTAATTTTTAAAAACTCAATAAGATAGTGTTGTATAGATAATTTCTTAATATGATAAAAGTATGTCTATTTTAGGACTAAGTAGAATGCTATTCTTTGTTGGAAAACCACAGAGAGATTCCCACTAAAAACATAAAGATGTTGCCCCCAATCATCACTGTTATTTCTCATTGTATTAGACGTATTAGCCAACACAACTGGAGTAGGGAAAAAATAATTAGCAGTACAAAGTTAGAAACAAAGGTGAAAACACAGTCAGTATTTGAAGGCGTTTGGCTATAACCTGGAAAATTCAAGAGAATCAACTGAATAAAAGTGCAAAATTTTAAAAAAGTTGTGGGACTAAATCATCAATATAGATAAGTCAATGGTTTTTATAAGTGCAAACAGTAGTCAGTTGTAGAATAAGATAGAAAAAGGGATCCCTTCTACAACAGCAAAACAAAAAGCTAAAATGCTTAGGAAAAAAATTAACATGAAAAGTACAAGATATATTAAGAAAACTTTATAAAATTAATTAACAGTAGGAAAATTTAACAAATAGAAAGACATGCATATTTTAGATTGGGAGACCTAACATCACAAAGATGTCAATTTCTCTAACGTAATTTATAAGCTTAATGTAATCCCAGTAAAATCATCACTTTCAAAAAAGCAAGACAAGATGATTTTTAAAATTCATATAAAAATCAACAACATTATTTAGAAAAATTTTGAAAAAGAAGAGCAAGGAAGAATCTACTTTTAAAAAATTTTAAATTTTTAAAGATGTTGGGTACAATTCAGGGTTAGGCATACAAATGTTCACTATGCAGTTACCTTTGTTGATGAAGTGTGCCCCCACCCCGGAAGAATCTACTTGATTTCAAACATAATCCTTAATAATGAAAAGAGTGTGACACTTATGCAGGAAGAGACCAACGTACTTACTCATGGGGAAAAAAGGAGAAAGTTCAGGAGTAGAATCAAATACATACAACAAAAGTGGTATCTCAAATCAGAGTGGGAAAGACAGAATATTCAACTAAAGTTGAAACTATTGGATCTACATACCATACCTCAAACCAGGACAAATTCCAAATGGGTCAAACATTTAAATATAAAACACGAAGCCATAAAAATACTGAAAGAAAACATGGAAGGATTCCATTTTAGGCTTGGATAAGAGAAAGCCTATCTAAATATAACCCAAAATTCAGAATTTAAAAAATGTTATACTTGACTACTTAAAATTAAAATAAAATTGTAGCATAAAAACACATTATTAAACAAAAAAATACAAAGTTAAACTGAATTTTAAAACTTGCAAAGAGTAGTAAGAAAAAGAGCTTAGCTCCCTAATGTATAAAGAGCTCTTAAATTTTGATAAAACGCAATGTAAAAATGGGCAAAAATACAAAAGGCAATTCAAAGTATTTTTAAAACATAAAATTACTCATAAGTGAAATGCAATTTAAAAGCTACACTAAGATACTATTTTTCACCTATCAGATTGCCAAATATCTAAAAGTATGATACAATCTGTTAGTGAAGCTATAGGAAAAGAATTACTCTCATACATTTCTAGTGGGAATGTAAATTGTAAAAATCCCTAGGGAGGGCAATTTGGTCATATCTATTAAAATTACAAATGCAAATACCCTTTGGCCCAGCGATTTCACTTCTGGGAATGTATCTCAGAGTTATATCAGGACACATGCAAAATGATATACGTGAATATCTATTGCAGCATTGTTAGGAATAGCAAAAGATTGGAAGCAACCCAAATTTTCCATCAATAGGAGGCAGATTTTTCATTTCATTTGTTTGCTTTTATAGCTTATCAGTGGAGAAAAAAAATAAGACCCTGCTCCTAAGCTTAGACCAGAGCTACCCAAAGCCTCCTACACTATTTCTTCCTCCCCTGGAGTATCTCTTCAGACTTTTCATGGCAAAGGAGTTCTCCCAAGTGGTAGCAGGCCTGATGTCAGCTTTAGAGCATCAACTTATGATTGGGATGGATAAGAGGATACAATGCAAAAGAACCCTATCCCCTACTAGTTGCTACTAGAACTTCTCTGCTGCAGTAACATCAAGGAGAGAGAAGAGGATAGTGTGGACTTTCCCTAGCTATAGGATACACCACTAACAGTTGTTTTAATCTTGCTCATCTTTTAATTAGGGCAAGATATGACTAACGCTGCATAAGTTTTACCATTGCCTATTTCAATATAGTGGCTCCTTTTTCTAAAATTATGCAAACTGGGATGGTATTCTCCCCCAGATGCTAATGTTTGTGGTTACTCCCTGAGACCATCAACAGGGCAATACTATTCACCCACTGACAGAGGTTACTTAGACAAAATATCTATGACATACAAACAGCATCCTGAGTGAAGACGTTAAAATTGAGAATACAAAGTGATGGACAATGCTCAAGTTAGATGCTCTTCTGCATTTACCCCCATTTCTTTTAAAGAACCATAAAATTTGGTAAAATGTGTTGCTGTTGATTTGTTGTTTGCTTGCTTTGATTTATTTTTTTGGAAATAAATACTTCAAAAGCCATTCAGAAAAAAAAGAAAGTGGAATCTTGCTAGACAGTAGATAGCAAGAATTCTGCAGAAGGGTCCTAGTTTAAATAGAAACCACTTTGTGTAAAAAGGTTCATTTTAAGTGGGTCAATCTGTATTAGTTGCACCACTTGAAACACTGAAGATACACTTTAGTGTATCTCGTGTTTGGGGACCTTTTGGGAACACACTATATTTATACTCTATTAAACTAGGTCAGCTTCTTTGTTGGGACAATCCCAGAGGGAGCTATACATTTCACCTAAAGATAGCAAGAAGAGTGCTGGTATTTTACTGGTTTGTTTATTCCAACTCATTCTGAAGTCAAATCTAGTAACGTCTTATGTCCCAGTGAATAAACAGCAACTCATTCATTTAAAAATGTTTATTTAGTGTCTAGTGTAAGTTCTTGATTATGCTAGATGTAGGAATTATGAATTCTTTTTGTCAAGGAGACTGCTTTCTAAAAAAGTTTTAAGACACGTACATACATAACTACAAAAGGAGCAGAAAGATAAGCTAAGTTTAAAGTTATTGAGTTTGAGGTACAGGTACATTATCTAAGAAAAGTGTCCTATATAGGCAGGTATAATCTGAGACTTACACTGGAGAGAGCTCAGGGCAGTAGACAATAACATTTTTAGTTTTTGGTAGTAGCAGATGAAGCTCTCTTTCTAGAAAAGAGAAGTTCTGATTCATACTTAACTTTTTCTGGTTAAAAAAAATACATGAACAAGCAAGATGTGAATTTTGATGTTTTTCAGCACATTTTAACTTAAAATTATTTTAAAGTATTTATGTAAGTAAAATATGTGTTAATTATGAGAACAACATCAACACTATAATGATTAACCAACATTTGCATGTAATAGGTTGCAGATGAAGGAAGTTACAGACCGGTTCCATGTGGTATCTAATCTCAGACATTTAGAGAATAATATCAAATGCTGGTTTCATATTCTAATTAGGGCACTAATAACCTACTAACCACTAAAAGAAGGCAAATTGTCTAAAAATCAGGTTATGGAAAGTACAACTAAATAGAAGAAATAAGTTCTAACATTCTATAGCACTTCAGGGTGACTATAACTAATAGCAATTTTTTAATAGCTAGAAAACAGATTTTGAATATTCCCAACACAAAGAAATGGTAAATGTTTAAGGTAATGGATATGCTAATTACCCTGATTTGCTCATTACACACTGTATATATGTACTGAAATACCACACTATATTCATAAATATGTACAATTAGTATGTATCAACTAAAAATAATGATAAAAGTACCATTCAAGGTACAAAAATTTTTAAAGGATGTCAATTCAAATGAGTTATTCGCTTTTAAAAAGAGGTGACAATGGCTTACAATAATCTATTGCATATTTCAAAATAGCTAGAAGGAAATAATTTGAATGTTTCTAGCATAAAGAAACACTATACTCAAAGACAAATATTTAATGTGATGAATATCTCAATGACACAACTGGATCTTCACAAATTATATAAATGCATTAAATTATCACTGCCTACACCCCCCCAAAAAGGAAAAGAGAAGGTTTAGAGTCAATGATAGCTATCTTCAAATAATTGTAGTGAATCAGTATTATTATTTCAGTTATAAGAAATAGGGAATCATAGGTGAAAGTTCCAAAGAAGCAATTTTTAGTTTATTATGTGGAATGATTACCTAACAATTATAGCTGTCCAAGAACAGGATAGTGTGTTTTTTTCTATTTCTTAGCAGCCTACACAGCAGTTGAATAGCATTTAATTAGAGATGTTGCAGATGCAATGCCTTTTGGACTTTAAGGTGCATTTGAATAACCTGGGGTCTTGTAAAATGCTTCTTGGTCATCAAACACACTTTGAGTATCAATATAGAAAATTTTCCTTTTCTATGTTTAAAATTTTGGATTAGAAAATTTTTAAATTCACTCCCATCTTGAAAAGCCTACTATATTCTATCATTTATTTGCGTTTCAATGCAAGAAACTCAATTAGCTGAATGGTATGGAGATAAATAAAAGTCAAGGTCTCTGAGATAATGTGACATATTTCAGAAAGAGGAGAATGCATAACACATTTGAAGAATGTCAACTTGATTGAAAGAAGTGTTTCAGGCAGAAGAAGTGTTGTCGAAACAGGCTTAGAGGAGAATATCCATTGTGAACATCAGTTAAGAACTCTGGTTAACATGCTGGGAGATAAAGTTGTATCAGTTGAGATTTGCATTTTCCTATAAGTAATATAACCTTGGGATAGTGGCTTAAACACACAAGTGTTTATTTTTATAGGTAAATAAAATAAGTACAGAATTAGACTGCTCAGGGTTGGTATGACAGCTCCATGAAGTCACGAGGGACTCTGTCTCCTTCTATCTGTTCAGTCATCTTCAAAGTTAACTCTCTCCCTCAAGATTATTTTAAGATTCAACACAGCTGCTGGAGATCCAGCAATCTGATCGCTTTACAGTATTTAGAAGGAGGGAGGGACATCGCTTCCTTCTTTTGAAGTAAACAAACCAAAAGACAACTGCCGCTTACATCTCATTGACTGGAACTTGATCACATAACTGAAAATAACTGCAAGGGAATCTGGGAAAGATTGCTTTCTCAGGTATGTACACTGTCCAGAATTCTATTTTTAAGGAATAATGAGTAGATTAATGGATACTGGGAGTCATGTAGCACTCTCTATCTTAAATGGTGAGTGAATTATTTTTGAATTGGAAGAGGACTGTTTTTGAAAGATATGTATATGGAGGTAATATGAAGATTGAAATTGAGTGTTGGGAAACTGTAGTCAAGATGACTAGCTTCTGGGGATGTTGAACTAGACAAGAGTACTAACAGATTAAGTGAAAAGAGAAGAGATCATAGGATGGCCGTTACAAAAGTATGATTGACAGGACTTGGAGAACTGTTATTGGTAGAAAGTGAGAGGGAGGAGTCTTGACTGCCCATGAGGCTTACAACCTGGAACACTTGAAAAAATGATGAAATCTACAACAAAAAAAAAGGAATGGCAAAAAGAAAACCAACTTGTTGAGGAAGAAGATCAGTTTTATTTCAAATGTATTGGGTGTGCTATGATGGTGGAACATCCCAGGGGAGAGATGAAAATGCCTAAACATTTTGTGGTTGAGACTGTAGAACTCTAGCTCAGGAGACAATTGAATGTTCAGGGGATGGCTTTTGAAGTTATTCATGTACTCTACACTTACACTTAGGTGTCTATTAGTAATTCCACACCTTATATTCCCAAATAGAACTTTCAACCACCTTCACTCCCACTCTAGTTGTTGAGGACTCAGGGAATGTTGGTCTGTTTTAATAATTATCTCAACAAAACACCAATGCACAGACAAATTCTTTGCTGAAAATGAGTTAGGATAATACTCTAAGACAAGTACAAATTATTTGATATTATCTACTTTTGGAGAATAGTTCCCCCTGAATTTTGTATTATTTCCTATAATCCAGTTTTTGAATGCCTTAAAATTCAATTTACCCATTCGCTTACAGGGAATGATAACCTATAAAACCTAAGTGTCCTAATTTAGCCAGTTTTCATAGCACTCTCCTCATGGATAGACTCAATTTTCTAAATACCATTTCTATATGTATCTGTTGATTGAATTGTAGACAAAACTTCCTTTCTTTATCTGTACTAATAATCTGATTTTTCCCTTGACATATATTCCTAATGCTAGAAGTCAGGCTTTTATTAACGCTTTCTGAACCTGCTTTCAAGTGGTTAATGAAAGATCCCCAGAGAACAGCTTTGACCTTAGCCTGAGTCACATTTTTTTTTAAATTGGATTGAATTTTCCTTCCTTTCTTTGTTCCTTTAGGCTCCAACCAAAGAAGGAAGCCAGTTGAACTCCTGGGATATATTAATTGCAACATGTTTTGGTTGACTATGTCTTGGTTTTCCATCACATTCATGTCATCTTTTCATTGTTCTATACCACAAAACGTCACATGGACTGAATCTCTGGGAGTTTTTCCTTTGCATTTAGTAGGAGAGGACAACCAACCTTAAGTGAGTGAAAGAATTCCTATGGTGTCAAGTCATGAGGCACAGGGTTCCCTTTCCACATTCATTAATCTGCCAGAAAAGCAGGACATCCCCCTATCAACTGGATAAATGCTAAACCATTTTCTGTGGAAGTCCTGGACTTCTTGGGAGATACTGAAATCTGCTGCTACATAAGAAAACTGGAAATGTTTTGATAATCTAAAATGTGATGCAAATAGAAAAGAGCTTTATTATTAATAATATTATAATGACACGTAGCTTTGTAGTTAATAAACTGCTCACACATGATATTCCTGATGATCCTTAAGATAGGCATGGTGAGTGCTCTCTTCATGTTACAGAGGAAAGCATGGTACTGACAAAGCTTAGTGATTCACTTAAGGCCATGCAGCTGATTCTATAGCAGAGCTGAGATAAAGTCTTACACTCTTTCCAGTACTTTCTCCCTAGTAAAATTATCAACCAGTGTTCACTTACCTATCAGATGGTGCAGCAAATATTGTTCTAAGCCATGGTTGTCAAAGATGTTGGATCCACAGAATTAAATTGTATGTCTGAATCTATTCTACTTTCCCCCCTCACCCATACAAACAGCATTTCTTTCTTACTATAAAAAAATCCTTTGGTATATACGTTAAGACTTCACCTACCTACACTTCCCAAATAGACCATGGTATGTATGGCTACGAATTTGCTCATGTTCTTTTCTCCAGATTGCTCCTCCCATACCTCATCTATCTGTCCTGAAGCCTCTTTCACTTCTGTCTGTGTGCTTTAAAATTTGTTGCTCTTTCCTTAAGACCCTTATAGTATAATGTTTAACCATGTACTTATGTTAATAAGATAACGTATCTAAAGAGCTAGCACAGAGTCCAGGTATTGTGTGTGTTACCTATGATGATGACAATGTTGCTGATGATGATGGTGAAGACAATTATGTCTCCTCTATCAGTTCATTCACTCAAAAGTAAAATATATTTTTGTACTTAGCACAATATATACCATGCAGTAAGAAATCCGTACATATTTTTATTTAATGTATAGGTAGGTTATTTCTATAGGTAGTTTATAGATAGTCATAAGGGTGATACTTATATTACTCTGTAATGCATAATGGTGAGATGGATATACATAACTGTATCATTTCAATGTAGTATAGCTGAATCACAAACACATATTTTGTAGGAGTTTGAAATAGTCTTAGAGAGAATCTAGTCCAGCGGTTTTCAAAGTGTGGACCCCTAACCAGCAGTAACACCTAGGAACTAGGTGTAAGTCCCAGCTCTACTTGAAATTTACTGAATCAGAAACTTTGGAAATGAGATCCAGAAATATGTATTTCTATAAGCCCTCTGGTGATTTTAATAAAATTTGAGACCCAATGATCTAGTTCAATCATCATCTAACTTAACAGTTGAAGGAACTAAGGCACAGAAGTTACATGATTCTGCCAAGGTTACATAATGGCAGAAAAGAGGCTAGAACTGTGTTCTCATGACTAAGTGACCTTTATACTTCTCCTTATTGCTTTTCCTTATATCCTTTTGACTATGCTTCCTTATTCCATTTATAGCAATATAATTATATTAAAAGTTTAGTGCTGGACACAGTGGCTCATGCCTGTAATCCCAGCACTTTGGGAGGCTGAGGCAGGAAGATTGCTTGAGTTCTAAGAGTTTAAGGCCAGCCTGGGCAACATAGCAAGATCGTATTTCTACAAAAAAAAATTTAAAAAGTAGCCAAGCATTGTGGTACATGCCTGTAGTCCCAGCTACTCAGGAGGCTGAGCCAGGATAATCACCTGAGCCCAGGAGGTTGAGACTATGGTGAACTGTGATTGCGGCACTGCACTCCAGCCTGAGCAATAGAGTGAGACCTTGACTAACATACATACATACATAAATGCTTTATTATAGCCAGCAGTGCATACTAGATTAGCAGAAAGCTTTAGCACCAGAACACCAGAATGTATATGCTGGCTCGCCCAGTTACTACCCATAATCTGGCTCACCCAATTACTGTGCTATCTGCGGCACTCTTTCAGGAGAAAGCCAGTTGTAATAAGTGCAATCAGCTGCAGCATCTTTGAGATCAGCTTCAAGGTGAGAGCCAAAAACATAGGCTCTCAGCCAGTGAGCATGGCAGGGGTGCCAGGGCCTGGCAATTTCTATCCAAGGTGAGATTCCTCCAACTGTCCATCTTCCCTTGGGAGCTCCTATTGGGCTGGCTGCAGTTCTCACAGCTGCTCAATATTTTGAGGATGGTTCTTCCTTTCCTGTCTTTTCACGTTGTCAGACCCACACCATGCTCTGAAGGCTTTCTGTACCTACCTTTGCTCTCTTTCCTGTATCTTTGGGAAAGATTATTCCTATAAATTTCTTCTACTTCTAACTGCACTATGGCATGTGCTTTTTGGATGACTTGAATGACACACTATTCTTGAGCCTCAGTTTCTAGGTCAGTAAAATGAGGTCTCAGGAGTCCATTCTTAGATCTTCACAATGAAAAATACAAAACAGTGATCAAAGAAATCAAAGATGTGACAAACAAATGGAAGAATTAGCATACTCTTGCCCATGAGCGTACACTTGTTCATAAATTGGAAGAATCAATATCGTCAAGATATCCATTCTACCCAAAGCAATCTACAGATTCAACACTATATATATCAAATTCTTCACAGCAATATTCTTCACAGACCTAGAAATAACAATACTTAAATTGGTGTGGAAGCAAAAAAGATTCTAAATCCTCAGCAAAAAGAACAAAGCTGGTGGCATCACACTCCCAGGTTTCAAACCTTACTATAAGCTTACAGTAGCATGGAACTGGTATAAAAATAGGCACATAGAACAATGGAACAGGATAGATAACTTGGAAATAAAACCACAAACTTCACCCAACTCATCTTTGACAAAGTTGACAAAAGCAAACACTGGAGAAAGGAAATCATATTTAGTGCTGGGAAAACTGACTAACCACATGCAGAAGAATGGAACTGAACCCCTACCAATCACCATATACAAAAATTAACACAAAATGGATCAAGGATTTAAGTGTGAAACCTCAAATTTAAGAATCTTTGAAGAAAACCTGGAAAACACCTCCTGGACATTGACCTAGGCAATGAATCTATGGCCAAGGCCTCAAAAGCAAATACAACAAAAAACTAAAGTTGACAGATGGGAACTTATCAAGCTAAAAAAGTTTTTGCACATCAAAAGAAACCATCAAAAGGTTAAAAAGACAACCCCCAAAATGAGAATTAAATATTTGCAAGCTATGCATTTGACAAAGGCCTAACATCTAGGATCTATAAAGAGCTCACATGAATGACAGGGGGGATAAAAACATTAAAGAGTGGACAAAAGACATGAACAGACACTTCTCAAAGGAAGACATACAGCATCCAAAAAACATGAAAAAAATTCTCATCATTACTCATCATCAGAGAAATCATAACTATGATGAGATAAAATTTTATACCAATCAGAATGGCTATCATTACAAAGTAAAGACAAAAGCAAACAAAATAGGTGTTGGTGAGGCTGTGGGGGAAAAAAGAACATATTTGTACACTGTTGGTGGGAAAGTAAGCTAGTTCAACTTTTGTGGAAAGGAGTTTGGAGATTTCTCAAAGAACTAAAAATAGACCTACCATTCAACCCAGCAATCCCACTTCTGGGAATATGCCCAAAGAAACACAAATCACTCTATCAAAAAGACATCTGCACTTCTGTGGTTACTATAGCACTATTCACAATAGCAAAAACATGGAACCAATACAAATTCCCATAGAAGGTGGACTGAATAAAAAAAAAGTAATACATATACATGATAGAATACTACACAACCATAAACAAGAACAAATCATGTCCTTTGCAGCAAATAGATGCAGCTGGAGATCACCATTCTAAGTGAATTATCACAGAAACAAAAACCTGAATGCTGCATGTTCTCACTCATAAGTGGTCATGACACACTGGACACACAGGCACAAAGACAGGAAAAACAGATGCTAGATACTGCTAAAAGAGGGAAGATGGGAGAAAGAAGGGATACAAAATCATCCATTGGGTACCATGCCCATCACTTGGGGAGAGGGCTTGTCAGAAACCCAAACCTCGCCTTCATGAAATATACTTATGTAGCAAATCCTCACATGTACTCTATGATTCTAAAAGAAAAAACAAAACAAAATAAAATAAAAACTAGCCATTTTGCTACAATTTTATTTCACTGTAATTTTCTTCCAGATTGTAGTATGATTTATTTTAATATAATTTTCCTCCAACTTCATAAAGAAACAACATAGTCCATTCCTAATATAGAACTGGGAAAGGATAAGTTGTTGCTATATTATTAGTAGTAGCAAGATTATCAATATCTCAAGGTTATTATGCTTACAGAAGACATTGATATGAATGTCTGTGGCACAGACATCATTTGCTTTTGTAGTATCCAAGTGATTACTCATACTTGCAGCCCAAATTCTGGCCAATATGTTATGAGCAGAAGTGATACATTTTCAATTTAGTACCAAACACAGAAGAATAAATGTCTTATAAGTCTGGCACAGCAAACCCCAAAGGTATGAGTGTAGGATGATGGAGTCCTTATCAGCCTGTGATTTGTGAGCAAATGTGGAACCCAGCTCCCAGCTAGATCACGCTGAAAATGTCACATGACAAGAAATAAAGCTTTAGTGTATTATGCACTGGAATTTCAGGATTAATTTGTTACTACAGCCTAACCTATCCTATCCCAACCAAAACAATACGTTTTGCAAAATATATAACACCATGAAAATATACGACATTTTCATTTTAACTGTTCAATCTTCTGGCAATCTTTTTTATTGTACTTGGAAGAAAATGTATCATCATAGAGTAAAGATGAAGATATAATTCAAAGACAGAAGAGAAACAGAACTTGATTTAGAGACAAAATCCTCAAACCTTTTTTTTTTTTTTCAGGGTCTCACTCTGTCACACAGGCAGCAGTCCAGTGGCATAAGCCCAGCTCACCCCAGCCTTGACCCCCTGGACTCAGGCTATCTTCCTGCCTCAGTGCTCCCGAGTAGCTGGGGCTACAGGGGTGTACAACCACATCCAGATAACTCTTTAAAATTTTTTTTAGAGACAAGGTCTCACTATGTTGACTAGCCTGGTCTCAAACTCCTTGGCTCAAGTGACCTTCCCTGCTTAATCTCTCAAAGTGCTGGGATTGTAAGTGTGAGCCATAGCATCAGGCTTCAAAATTAAGATAGAAAAAAAAAAAACCCAGTCATTTTGAGGGGAATCTTCTTTAAAAATTCTTTTTAAAAAAATCCTAGTGTTTTTCTTTTTCTTTTTCTTTTTTTTGAGTTGGAGTCTCACTCTGTCACCCAGACTAGAGTGCAGTGGCCGCTCCCGGCCACCGCAGCCTCGACCCGCTGGACTCCGGCGATCAGTCCGCCTCAGCCTTCCAAGGAGCTGGAACTACAGGCATGCGCTACCACGCCCTGCTAAGTTTTTTGATTTATTGTAGAGATGAGGTCTCGCCGAGTTGCCCAGGCGGGTCTCGAACCCGCGAGCTCAGGCAATCCACTCACCTCGGCCTCCCAAAGTGCTGGGATTACAGGCTGAGCCACTGAGCCCGGCCTTTTTCTTGAGTTTAAGTTTCTTGAGTGAGACATAGTCATATCTCTCTATTAACTAAAAATTTAATTATATAGTGCAAGGCAGTTTTTCCCACATTAGTTTGCTTTAGTGTAACTATCAGTATTATTCAGTTTTTATTTTTTTAATGCAATAAAACAAGAGCAGAATGTTTCTGAAGTGGTGTCACTTTCTGTATAAGTAAGTGGCTTGCATACACTGGGATGGTTCAGTACATAGCTCAAGAGAAGATCAGCTTGTGTTGGTCTTTTTGATAGTTGGTATGCTGGTTAGCAAGTAATTCAATTTTCCCAGTCCTTAGAATACAACCAACCTTCAGAAGGGGCTGGCAATGGCCAGTCAGCAGAACCAGGCATAGTGAAAAAGTCGAAACAGAACTGGGCAAGGGCCAGATTTCACAGCCTGGATAACGCTTGTAATGTTGCTGCCATCAGACAAAGGGTAAAGAGCAGAAATGCTCCATGTGTTGCTTTTCCAGGGATAAGATTTCAACCAGAAATACCTTAGAGGAAGCCACAATTTGGATTTGGAAGTAGAGCAGGGAATACTTCTGTGTTTCTTTTGATGGAGACAGATTCAAAACATATAGAACTTGGAGCTTCTGCATAATACAACCTACAAAAGCATTTTATACAGATATTACCTTTTAACTATTCTTGGGTACTCATATGGTCACTTACATTGTGGTTTGCCATAAATTAAGTAATGAACTACAGCTATTCTTATGGTTTATAAGAGTGAAAGAAAGGGTGAGTTCAAGGACTCGAAAAGCAGACTGATTCAATAAAGAAATATTCAACGGAAACAGAGATGTAGGAACACCTTTTACATGGTGAAATGGTAGTAGAATGGGGGTACCTGTAAATCTCTCAGTATTTTAGAGTTACAAGTCTGTACTCAATCTAGTTTTCTTTTAGAGCAGTTCCCTATAAAATGTGTAACATCTTGTTTGATACAGATTTCACGTAATCTCACGTATCTTGGAAAACAATCGTTCCCACCAACCTTCTCCTTTCCTTCTTTTCCTTTCTTCCCTCCCTTTGTCACTTCTTTCCATCCTGCAGGATTTCTAAGGCTTCACAATGGTCTATTCATGTGTTTGTCCTAAGTCACTGGATAATTTGTTCAACCTAAAAAAAGTTGAAGAAGGAAAATGGTAGGAGGTTTTGTTATGTTGAGACAAAATGAAACCCAAAATTAAATTAAACAAAACTAAAACCTGATTAGTTATCATTTTGTGTTTTCATTTATTTTTCTTGGTACTACTAACCCTTAGCTTTAAAAGTTAGACAAAAATGTGCATTACTCACAACTCTTCCACTGACTTTCTGGACAACTGGACTTTCAGATTCAGAGTTAATTAGAATTTACTAGAATTGACTTTGCATGTTCTGTCTATGTGTCAGGCATTGATCTAGGCACTTTCACATATGCCATTTCATTTCATTGTTATAAAAGTACATAGAGGTATACGTAAGTATACATTCTGGTTTGTCTGGGACAGTCCCAGTGCCCATTTCCCACCATGCCATCCTTTTCTCACTTTCAAAAGTGTCATAGTTTTTTTAAATGAATGACATAGTCATCCTACATAGGGTAGGTGTTACTATAGCATTCTGTTTATAGACCTTTTGGGGGTCTTTCTGTACTCAGGAAGAAAAAATGGGGTTCTTGGGTAAATTTCATTTAAAATTCCTTCAAGCTCAAATATCCAGGATTTCTTGCACTTTCATACATTTCTTTGCCCCAAAGCTTTCTATCTGCTTCAAAATCTTTTAGGGCAAGGACTCTGCCACATCAAATTGTCAACACCGAAAGGGGCAAAAGGAATCCACCACTTCAGGGAAGAAGTAGAAATTTCTAGGGCAAAAAGGATAGTAGAAAGAAAAATGCTCAGTGAATGTTCATGTGTTAATGAAACAAGACTATCTATTCAGTCACCAACACTTTGTGAAAGATATGCAGGGCAGAGAGCAAACCAAGGGCAATAAGGTGACATATTTCTACAGTAATTTGTTAATGTCTGTTTAGAAATAATATGGTAAGTGCTGATACATTTTAATTTAGAATCATTGCAGCAATTAAAAATTATAAACTGTTTCAATTGTGGATTACTCATCTCTTTTTTAAAAAAGACATTTGCAAATGTTATATCAAGGACATAATTTTCACTTTACTCACAGGCTGCCTCCTGGGAAGTATGTTGTGGTGGAAAAAACATGGGATTTAGAATAAAATGTTTGAGATTTAATCCTGGCTTTGCCAGTTATTAAAATATGTGCTGCTTACTCTCTATTCGAGACTCAGTTTCCTTATTTGTGAAATAGACATAACAACCTGACATTAGAAGATCGTTCTGAAAATTCAACGAGGTGGTGCTGGCCCATTAACGGATCTGAGTATTTATTCCTTCTTCTCAACCTACTCCCAAAGAAGTGGCTATAAGAAATGTATCAAATATGTTTTGTGGAATAAATCTTATCATTATAAAACTAAATCTCACGTTTTGATGATTGTAAAAATACTAATGGAGGGACTCCATCTGACCATGACTTTATGATTAAGAAGTAAGCAGTGGCTTGGTTTTCAGCTCTGCTTTACATTGAAGTTCATGAGAGTAGATTCTCTACCTCCTACAAGACTTTCTGTAAGTCTGTTGATCTTTCAAGGCTGAACATACTGTTTTCTTTAGAGAGGATGTCTAATAAAGGCAATCTGTCATCAGTACTTCAAGTCCAAAATATCCCTCCAAATGGCATTTACATGCCTTTCAAACTAAGGGAAAGCTAAGATCAGATCTCACCTGTGGTATTGTGTTCTGTTCTGAATTCCATACTTGAAAAGTGTCACATGTGTAGTCTAAGGGTTAATGGGGCTGAAATGATTAGAGAGTAAAATCTTGAGCAGCTGGAGTGGGCAACAGTGTTTAAAAGGGAGCGTGTATTTTAACCTGAAAATGACTAACTCTGGCCTAAAATAAAGAGAATATTCTTCCCTTCTGGAAACACAATACAGATAGAACAGAGAAGCATCTGAGAGAGAATCAGACACAGAGGCAGTAAAATGCAGAAGCACTTAGGGAGAACAAACCACTACCAGAATAATAGGTAATTGGTAGCAGACACTTCATAGTATATATCCGAAGAAATATTTCTCTACAACCACAACTAACAAAGTCTTCTATTCAAGTAAATGTTAAACAGTTGCATCGCAGAGACTGGGAACTCTTTTGCATTTTTTTTTTTTTGTAATCTGTGAACATTGTACACCAAATGCAGAATTATCTGGAACAAAAACAATAACATGAGAAATCTGAGTACTAGTTGCTCCAATAGATATCTTGGTGAGAGAAGGGCATTAAACCTTCCAGAATCTGCTTCACCCTCCAAAGCTACCCTAAATAAAAATAACTGTCTCTAATATGAACAATAGGTAATTTATTAATCTTGGTGATGTGTGAGTAAAAGCATCATTAGAAAGGCTCACTAGGTTAGCTAATTTGGCATGTACAATATTGGCAAAAATAATTACTTTGTAAAAACTTTCAAGACAAATTCTCTAGCTCCTCTTTCCAATATAATTACTTCCCCCAATTCTTCCCCAGTCATGGACACCTGAAACAACCATTAAGTCTTCTAGATAATGCTATTCGCTTTCCATATTGTTCCCATGACTTTGTACCAATATTTACTCGTGGCAATTTGAGATTCATATTAAAATGTCTATTATTTATCAACAAATATTTACTGAGTACTGATTAGGTGCCAGATATTGAGCATGGTACTGATTATCACTGTTTTATGGTATCTAAAAATGTTTATTATCAGATTTCTAAACAATAAGGTTTTATTCTTTCGTATGAGTTCAGTTAGTCCCATTTAAAATTTCTATCTTATTTTTTTTTACCTTTCTAAGGCCCTATTTACATTTAAAAATTATTAGAGATAACCACATATTCTTTAGTTCTTCCAGTAGAAATTCTGGTGCCAAAGTGAGGGAATTTCATAAATAACACCACTTCCAAAATGTTGCTCAATGTGTAACTCAAACATATAGTGAGTCCCCAGCTAGATGGTGAAGGGATTCAAATCACATTCTATGATAAATAATAGAATGAACTGAGGATATTTAGCCCAGAGAAGCAAACGTTTCTTGGCGACTTGGAAGGCAATGAACAAGTTCAAGGATAGAGTTGAAATTTGGTGGGGAAGATGTAGGACATTTCCAAACATCAGATTTAGGCATAGGCCATAAATCTATCTAAATTCTGAGAGGCAATGATTCTAATGGAATACAATAAAGATAAGGAGCAAGGAAAATAACAAATTCATCTGGGTCACAAAAAATGGAAAAAATATAAGGTTTAAAGAAGAAAATCCATGAAGTTGCAGAAAGAACTTCTAGAGAAGAACAAAAGTACACAGAGATGATAAAACTAATGTCCCCAGTGAGTAATAACAAATGCACTGAGACTGGGCAGCCAGGCTCTGACACTGTGTAGAAAACAAAGGTAATTGAATACTAAGAAAAAGATGTATAGTGGGCCAAATAATATAAAGTCTGAGCACATTAATATTTCTGTCAATTTAACCAAGAATGTTATGGCATATGTGTCGCTAGGAATGACAGAAGCTATTACTGAAATGAGATTAGAATCTTTTTGAAATATCAACAGAAGCATTATAGTTGGTAACATTCCCATCTAAAATAGATAACATTGATGCTACACAATCAACATACTAAGGGAATAGTATACAGAATTACAGACTAGATTATTTTGCTCTATATTGATTTTTTTTTCTCTTTGAGGCTTTTGATTACCTGTCAAATCAATTAGTTTTTCCCAACCCCAAGTACAATATCAAATTTCTCTGTTTTTTTTTTTTTTGAAGAGAGGTGAGGTAAGCATGTCTAAGTTTTCTTTTATTTATTATGACTACCAGAGTGTGAGTCAATTGGCCAAATAAATGCATAAATGAGCCTTTAAAAATACTGTTCAGGGTGAGGGTGGAGGTGCCTCCTCCAGCTCATCTTCACAGTGTTGGCCATGGCTACCTTTCCCCTTAAGTGGGTCAGGGCAGTATAAATTCTGTGTTCCAGGTTTTACAAATCCCTTAAGGAACAAAACATAGTAGAAGGATATTTTATTTTTTTTATTTATTTATTTATTTTATTATAAAGTTGTGGGGGTACAGTTAAGGGTTAGGTATACAATTGCGTTTCATTCAGGCACCCTGTTGATATGGGGTGTTTCCCCGTTCCCAGACAGATATTTGCTACTGTTAATCCCATCTCCCTCCCCCCGTAGAAGGATATTTTAATATTAAATTCTTATTTCTCATCTTCTCCATTCTCTAATGACTTGCTATAATGCTACCCTCAAGGTAGAGCTGATAGTAAATGCCTCACTTTGAAGCTTTTCTGTAGAACTGGATAGACTTAAAGCAGGGAAACTAGTCTTAAAAACCATGTCTTTTATTGCAAGTACCAACTACTTGAAATAAAAGCCGATTTTTTTTTTTTTACTTCCTTGACTTTAAATGTGAAAAAGCCAAGGTCCAGAAGACTCAAAACATAGAATAGCAAGAACAGATGGGTATTGTTAGCAAAGATAGAAACTCCAAGGAAAAAAAAAAAAGTAAATGCAAAAGAATCACAAATGTTGTTACAGAAATACAGAATACCTTTGATAGGTTCATCAATGACCAAGGAAAAAATCAGTGAGCTTGAAGATATGTTATAGAAACTTCCAAAACTAAAAATGTAAAGGGAAAAAAGAGTGAAAAAGATGGAACTGAATCTCTAGAAACTATGGGACAATTACAAAACATGTAACACATGTGTAAAGGAGATGAACAGAAGGAGAAGAAAGAGAAGCAAGCAGGAGAATTATTTGAAGTAATACTAACTGGAAATTTTCCCAAAATTAATGACCGGCACCAAACCACAGAAATAAGAAATTCAGAGAACATCAACCATGATTAAAAAAAAAAAAATCAATGCCTAAGCATATCATACTTAAACCACACACACACACACACACACACACGCACATATACACATGCACACACACACAACTTGAAAGAAGCTAGGGGTTGGGGAACCCATGTTACCTATGGAGGAACAAGGATACGAATTACATTTGACTTCTTTTCATAAGCCATGCAAGCAAGAAGAGAGTGGAATAAAATATTTGAAATGTTAAAAGAAAATAAATACCCAACAAACTTCAATTCTGTAACCAGTGAAAATTATCTTTCCAAAGAAGAATGACAGATTTTTTCAAACAAAAATTGAGGGAATTTGTTGTCAGTAGATATGTCTACTAAGAAAGGTTAAAAAGGAGTTATTCAGAGAGAAGGAAAATAATAGAGACCACAAATTCAGATCTACACAAAGAAGGGAGAATATTAGAGATGGAATGAATTAAGGTAAAGAAAAACCTTTTATTTTTCTTATTCTTAATTGCTCTAAAAGATAATAGTTTATTCAAAGTAATAATACTAACAATGTGTTTGTAGAGAGTAGTTTATGGATAAGTGGAAAAAATGACAACAATATTATAAGAGCTGGGAGTGGGTACTGGGAATACTCTGGTATAAGGTATGTGTGGGTATAGTGTTAGGGGGTATATAACATCAATAAGGGTTCCCAAACTTTACCTGTATGATGACCATTTACATACCTAATCTGAATTGTACACACATCTTTAAAATGATAATAACCACAACAATAGTAAAATGGACTTGGTTAATAATTAAATCTATACTGCAAATTCTGGGACAGCTACAAAACAAAAACAAACAAAAGACCCCACCATAAGCCAGAGCATAAGGAAGATTATGTGATGCACTAGAATTCACTAATTGAGAAGAGTTTGATCACAGAAGGGGGAAAAGGTGAATTAATGGGGGTGCTCTTTAGTCTCTGAGAAGTGGCCCAGATACCAGGTGTGGTTGGAGGATAATAGGAATAATAGAACTCCTGAAGAAACACCAGACAATCTGGGTGGATTTCAAAAAAGAATGTACCATTTTCCCTTTGCTGTATGCAATCTGGGAGACTGCAAGCCTCATAGAGGAACTCCATGCCCAATGTGGCATTTGAATGGTAGAGCAGTAACTGCTGGGGAAATCAACAAAGGGGTCTTAGGGCAGTTTTGCATCCCTCAAACCACAATGTGATGTGAGAAAAGCAGCTGGTTATTTAAAGTCCTCCAAAAGGAGCCTCATACTTGGGATGCAGAAGACACAGGTGCATGGAATTTTTAACAGGAGTTCATCAAGAGCTTGTCACTTTAAGCAGCAAATGCAGCCTTGAAGCTTCTGCTAATTTTTTTTCACCACTAAGTATTTCTTCTACTAAATAATTTTCTTGTTTTCTCATAACTCCAGCATGTGTCCTCATTCTACTTCATGGTGTTTTTCTGTGACTCCTTTGAGAATTCAGCTCTCACTGCAAATAGCCTAATCTTCTCCACAATTCCCAAGGCTAACTGCAGAGTTGAGAGGATCTTATCAGCTTAGCTGGTTCCTGAGTAGAGATTTACAGATTTCACAGGCCACTGGCTAGCCTACAGATTGGCTACCCTCAAGTCAGCTGTTCACCCATGGCCTGATTTGGTGAGGCTAGAAGCAGGGCCACTTGGTTAAGAATATGTATCCAGTGATATTCCTTTCATCCTTTGTCAAGGGCTATTATAAAGCAGTTTCTCTGAAAAAAAAGGGCGTAGGCATGACAAGCATGATAGTCGACCCTGACTAGTCTAGTTTTAGATTGATCGATTCATAGATAAATATCAAAGCAAAACTATTCTGTAATCAGTCATCTATGGTATGAGGGACTCGTAAGTTTAAACATAATGATACAGTAAGGGGTAGAGACAATGATGGCAGTGTTTTTTCTTTTTCCTGTCATTCCTTAAACAAGTCATGTCAATATTAACAATAATAAGACACAACACTTGCTAAATGCCTACTATATATCAAGCCTTTTGCAAGATACTTTATATAAATTTATTTATTTATTTAAATTAATTAAGTAATTGATTTAATTCTAACAACCCTGTGAGGTGGGTACCAATATTTCTTTTAATTTTTTTTTTTTTTTTTTTTTTT